>NW_010105268.1:31176-42700 GCF_000699245.1 Pterocles gutturalis | reverse complement strand
ATTCCTGCTCACACTTACTTTTGCTCACATAAATGTGTAAGCTCTTAATTCACTAGCGCCAGAAGAGCTTATCCTTACACACGCTCAAAATACATAATTTTTCATGCTCCTTCCCTGTTCACACATATATGCATGCAGGCATACAAAATTGTATTAGATACATTGTATTTAAATACTAATTCTAATATCTCTACACAAAGAATGAAAAAATATAGAAGAACTGTAATTAGATAAAAAGTCATCAATAGGGCTAAAGCTTCATTGGGTTCTTCTCTAAATCATTAATTTAATATTCATTGACTTGCAGTCAGTTACAGTAGCAGGGCTTCAGCATATCAAATATCTACAACCTCTAATACTTTAAAATCCATTTCCACTTTCTAATAATCCCACTGTGCATTCCTGGGCTGATATTTTAACATATAATGCATACACACACTGATACAAATAGGCAGCTGCTTCTTATGCTATGAAAGTAAAATTTGTAGCCATGTTGTTCCCATTATACCTTTTGAAACAATTCATTTTTTTTCCCTGGGACCTATGTTAAGCATACAGTAACTGTCGGGAGCTCAGAAGTTATGGTGTCCTGAACATAGAGGTCACAAAACTTGAAGTGATGTTCTGATGGAAATTCCTGCAGCTGTATCACTAAGGGCAATGGTTTGGCAGTTCTGGTAAAACTAGATAAAGGTCATTTGGGGCACCTTACGCACTGGAAAATCTGAAACAATTTTGTATGAAGAAATATCAAACAATGTGCCTCTATAACGCTATCAGAGGAACAGGGAATTTAACTTTCTGAAGTGTCTGTTACAGAGACCACACAGAATTGCTTGAATACTAACACATGAGGCACTTTCACTAAGCCACAAGCCACGTAAGGGAACAGTGATGTTCCAGAGATGGTGCAGTGTGAGGTGTATGAGTCACACTGGCAAAAATGGAACAATTAGGTAGCCATAGTAATATTTATATCTGTTCCTTCTGAATCTAGAGCAACAACAGTTGAATTGGAGCCTCCAGTTAGTGTTATCTGCAGAGGAAATAGAGATGCTTCGTCAAGTCAGCTGATGAGGCTTTAGATGATGTCAGGAATGCAAGGCTCTTCCTAGCCTATTTGCACTAAGATACAGTACTGGTTGGTAAGTAACAAATGATCCTAAAAGTAAGCTATCTGCGGAGCTTGCCAGGCCCAAACAAGGAGTTTCAAAACAACTTTGAAGAGAATTGTTTCTCCTGGCATGCTGCTGCATGCCAATTAAGATGCCTAAATAGAAAAAAAAAGAGGTAAAATTAAAAACACAAGCAAACCGAAGAGAAATTATACAAATTATGAATGTGCATTGTTTTCTAATTGATACTGAAACAAAAGTGCAGTAATAGACATTAAACATTGAAGAGTATTGTTTAGAGTGATGCATTGAAGGCATATAACTAGGAGTATTGGGTTGAAACTAGGGTTAAATAAATTTAGCTTCCACCTCTAGTGTCTGTGATCTAGTTTATATATAAAAGGGTCATGAGGGGGCTTAGTCCCAAAAACACTTCGTGTATTTATTTCTAAAGAAAGCAGTTGGTTAAGGAATTGAACCAACTGGAAATTTCAAGCAGTGATGTTTTTATAAAGCTGTTGCAGCGAGGCAAGTGTTGATCTGTGCCAGCCGAACCACTACAGTAATCCTAGCATGTAGCCAGTTACTTATGCCAGTGGCAATAGCTGTCCCCAGTGTGACCAAACCAACAGCAAAAGCTGCTTCTATTTTTGTCATTATTTGCATGGCCACAAGGAAAAACAGCTTGATTTTATTTCAGCTGTGTCCTAGTTCTAGTCCCATCTTTGTGTCTTGTCCATATCTGTGGTTCTAAACCCCACACAGATTTCCCGTACTGAATAGAAACTGACATTTCAAGTGTGAAATGGTAATTAAAGCTTCATGTTGAAGATGTGATGCAGATAGTATCTTTCATTCTTCTTCTCTGCAAATGATTTCTTGGCCTTTTTGCTGATACTGCACTATGCCACTTTCATCCTTAACTTTTGTCAAGGAGCCTGTCCTAGCTGGGAGTGACTCCAAGATGTATTGTGGCTTTTCTGTCTTGTGCTTCTGTGACTTTGTTTTCTCTTAATCACTCATGTGGTTCAGAGCTGCAGCAAAATCCAATGCTGTATGCTCAAGTCAACAGAGCACAAAGCAGACTGTCTTCTTTCATATCCTTCTTCAGACTCAGCCTGTTACATTACAAAACACTAGCTCTGAGCTATTACTGGCTGGTGTTAAAACCAAGTCTAATAAACAGCACATTAGTTAACTCCACTTTTTGACCTCTAAGTTTGCTTCTTCCCTTGGTGAAATCATTCTAGACACCTGCACAGAACACTGTAGTCCTGTACAGAGGTAGGCAAGTTAGCTTTGAACAAGTATGCACGGATATTAGGAGCAATTTAACCATGGCAGACCAGAGCTCCATGCAGATAATTTTATGTGGTTGAGAAACAGGGAAAATTAGCCAGGGTACTAGGCAGCACCACGTGGCTTTATGGCTTTTAGTATCCAAATTTACTCATTTAGGGTTCAAATATTTCTTCACAGCACTGGATTGTGCAATTTAGGTACATTGTACATGTAAGACTGTACACCTGAATGCTACAAAAGCTCTCACTAATAGCTAGCAAATCTATGATCTGTTTAACAGTAATGAAAGAAATTAAAAAATAGCTTTGTCTTTCAAGTCTACTTTGATCTTAAAACTTCAGTGTCCAACACTTTTTTGTAGTTTTGTTAAAAAAAATATTGCTTACCCGTATATTTGCTTTTACAAAAGCTGAGATGTTAGGCTGTATGAATGGACACCTTTGTCATTTGTTCTAATATACCATTTACTTTGCATGTGCACTTTATTTCAGCCTTCACAGTAGCTGAATGCTCCTTTTCATATACACAAATATACAACACTGGTATGGAATTATTCTCATGCTAGTTTTGAAACAGCAAACTGTGGACATCCAAATTATCTAGAATATTTCTTTTACTGGATAGCATTAATAGAAATGGCTCCAAATTTTACAAGAAATTTTGCTTCTGTTGCTAATTGAACCAAGATACGTTTGCCCTATGTTTACTTCTAGTCATGCTTGGCATAATTTACTCTAATTATGATTAACTCCATATACTTAATTGGCCAATGCACCTGTGAATTTAGCTTGTATTTTCTCCTCTATTCAAGCTGTAATATGTAAATAGTTACACTCAGCGTGGCACAGTCCTAGGCTGTAATACTAGAACCTTTCTGCCCGGGTAGTGAATACAGTGTCAAGGTCTTTCTTTTCAGAATAGTTTGGGTTTTCTTTTTGATGGGGGAGGAACCCATTCAGATTTTGGAGTAGGAAGAGTTTTCAGAAGTGGATGAGATTCTCTCATCCTTTTTGGCCTTTAAATCAGTGACAGGACTCCAAAAAAACAGTTTTGAGTAGAAGTTTTATCTGTTCTTTAAAGTTATGTGGTAAAACCAGGTCCTTCAGGTAAGTCAAAACACTGCATTTCATCTGCTTGAAGTTTGTATGAGCTAGAAAAAAAACATCTGTAATGTGTGTTTGTAAAAATAGCTCTTAATCTGCAACAGCCATTGAGAAATATTAAAAAAAAAAAAAAGACAGTAGATATGTGAATGTTATTCTCTTCCCTCCAGTGGGGTACAGTTGGCACCCAGCTTTCCACAAAATGTTTTTGCAGTTTTAGGATGCTTTTTTATAACTTTTTACCATCCTGGGGAATTAACAGAGTACAAAATGTAAATTATAATTATTAATGTAAAATGTTGATTGTACAGGAAGGATTGCAGATTAGTAGCAATAAAATCTTATATTTACTTAGTATTTTCACTCAAAGATCTCTAATAGGTTAAGATCCCCAGGTCTTCTAGTCTGTTCAGGCTTCGTTTCTTTAATTTCTCATATGCAGCTATCTTTTGCAGAGTACAAGAATCTGTGTAGTAATGTGCAGAAATAGCACACAACACTTTAGAACAGGAGGGGCTGGTGGCTCAGATTTAAGTAGGTGCAAATCCACTTAATGCCTAAAGTCGCATTTGTTAAGCCCCGTTTTCATGCAGACCATGGAGAAAATTAGCAACAAAAGATTTTTTGGTTCAGACTTCTGTAGGTACTGATCCAATAAAGAAGTTAGGCAGATGTCTTTAGAAATGCTGAAAGATTCTTTGTTGTCCAAGAAACTGACACATCCACTGAAATCTTTGAAAAGTGTGACACTTCTTCAGTTACTTTATGGGATGAATTATTGTATCTATTTGAGTTCATCTTTACGTAGTAAATTTTGTATAAGCAATTTTGTGCACAGGTGGTCAGATCTCTGCTTTCACTGGAGAAAGAGGGCAGATGGAGCAGGATGCTGAAGAGGTAGTTATGATTGTACAAAATAGTTTGCATGGTGAAAGAAATTACCAGTCCTGGTTGTGATACAGTAATTGACTATGACAGTGCTCCTAGTGCAGTACAAAATTCACTAATCAAAACCATCAGTGAAGGTAATCAAATGAAACTGCTTTTATTTTGAATTGGACGTCTCTGGAAATTGTGGGTACTGCATCGGGAGGAGCCCATTGGCAGTATCTAGAAGCTAAAGGAAAATAAGGTCTCAGACCATTTTAATGCAATTTCCAAAGCACATTAATTTCCACTCTCAGAGGTTAGAATTAGCCCAACAATATTATTTCTGAATGCAATTATACATTAGCAAGGAAGTGATCTAGCCATCACTGTGCTGAGAAGAGCAGCTTCCCTAAGCACTGCCCATCAGGTGTGAGCAGCATATTGTGTGGTATTGTAAAGGGTGAAAATTAACAAGATCAGATTTTAAAATTTTTTGGGAAGTGAACGCTTCACTTCTGCAGTATTTAATTTATGAAGTTAGGAGAGCAATTAATTTTTTTACCACTATTGGATATCTGGAAGATGCTGTTTTCAGTAAAGTGTAAAAGGTAAGAAAGGGATGAGGAGTAAAGAAATGTAATGTCCAAATTCAAAAGAGTTTTTGGAAGATAAAATGTGAAGCTTACTCACACGTCATTAAACATTTCACAGCATTCCCTGAATGCTTGCAGCCAAGTAATTTTGCCATTCCTGATTCCATTTTTCTGGTCTGCAAATCTAAGAGATGCAGTGTGCAGCACACCTGTCTGAGTAATGACCCATAAAACTTGTTTATGTTACTTTAAAAAATTAGGTGAATAAAGCTTAACTGCAGAGTGAATGAAGGACTTAATTATATGAAGATGTCACTCACCCTTATTGAGAGGACAAATCACTGCTTCAATGCCCTAGCCTTTTCCATAAAGTTAAGATGCACATTTATACATTTCTGAGCATGGTAGGATGCTGAAGAAAGAAGCTCAAAGCTAGAGGCTGATAGCTTCTGTAGCAGCACCATGACAAAGAGAAGAGCTGGTGTAAAAATTGGTCTCACTCTACATGTTATTTGTGTTTTGGTTACAAGCCAGCCAGAAAGTAATGCAACTCTTTATATTGATCTAATTCGAGCCTTTGCTACAGTGACTTAATTTTTGTTTTTTTCTTGAAAATCATGTACCTAGGGATCACTGGTTGCCAGGCTTGGGGTCAGAGATAAGTTTCTTGCTTACTTTTAAGGTACAGAAAGAACAAAGTAACTTGCATTTTTTAATAACATGTTAGTACAATATAAGAACGAGATAGTTATTGTGCTGTGCTGTTGTTTTACTAAAATAGTGAAAAAGATTGTGTGGATGGGGAGGAAAATGGGAGGCAAAGAGGAGAAAGATCAGAGGAAGACTTCAGGGTAGGGAGAGTGAAAGATAGGTAGGTCAGTGAAAGTGAAGAAGTGTTGACAATCTTGGTGGATTGTCAGCTATTTTATCTTGGTGATGATAGGGCACTTGTCATTTCAGCCAGAGCTCTGATACACACTGCTTCATGCATAAGAAACATGTTTTCTCTAAATCTCAGAAAAAAATTCTATTCAGGTGCAAGCTCAGTTTCGTTTGAAAGCTTGGGGTTTTATGATATTTGATCCTAACCAACTTATCTATCTTGAGTCAGTAATATGCTCCTTGCTTCTAGCAGCAGGTCAGATGGAATTTCACTATTGAGATCATCCATCATTGCAAATCGCTGTATTTTCTTTTTCAGGCCAGGGTCTGAAATGAGGCTGCCTATAAAGAAATCTGGGTTAGGATGTGCAATAGTCTTAAAGCAGTTCCTGTGTGAATTGTAGTATACCAAATGGCAGACTGGAAGACAAAGGATAGAAAAGATATCCAAGTTTCTGGTTTCGGAATCGATTCTTATGAGTTAGCATGGAGACGGCATGATCTAATGGTGTGATGAAGGCATAGGCAATGGTTATTAGATGTTACTTATTGCTGTTGTTTAAAGCTTTTACCCACAATAATATTTGGATGTTATCCAGAAAAAAAAAGCAAAGGTGTTTTAGCAGGGTAAATGTTTCAAAAATTTGGATTTTACTTAGTTCAAAGTATTGATGCACAAATTTACGGAATAAAACATCCTCCACTCAGCATTTGTAACAGCTTACAAAACACCTTCTATTTCTAACCTGAACTTTCCTAAGATGCCTATCATCTTAATATGTGTGTGTCCAGAACTAACCTGCACACATTGACCCTTCTTTCCCCCCCAGGCCTGGGATGCTGTGGAAGTAGACAGACAGCCACATGGGATGGAGCCAGTCAGTGTACAAAAAAAAAAAAAAAATAGCTTTATGGCATTAGGAGGTGCTACAGCGATTCATAGCTCAGGGGTTAGGACATTTCATTCATTTGTAGATAAGTATTGGGATAAAATGGGATGCCACAGGGCATGGTGCACTGTGCAGTTGACCCCAGACATAGAAAATCCAAGAGAAATATGGGTGAAGAATACAGTACTTTCTTAGAACTGTAGGAAGAGAGGAAAAGGTAGAAAGTTGCGCATTAGCAGTGAGGACAATTGGCAGTGTTTTTGTGGGGCCTTCAGATCTAGAATAGCTGAAGACAGGAGGATGTGAGTCAGATCAAGGGTTTCAAATGGGTAGTGTGACTCCTGTCTTTAATAAAGAGGATGCCACAATTGTGGATGGAGATATGCTTGGCAGAGCTCTGTGTTTGCAGCCTTTCCTTTCTAGTGAGCACAATCAATCTGACACATTTTATGAGCAGTAAAAAGCTCACCCAAATTATTAAGAGAAAAATAATAATAAAAGCTTAATAATTTTCCTGTTTCTGACAAGTAGCAACCATGAAAAAATGCTGTCAGATAGAGCTCTCTGGCTCCTGCTTGCACCACCCAAATGCTCACTTCTAATCCTTTTGGTCATTTTTTTCCCACTAAGACATTGTATTTATTTCTGCCTCTGACAACTGTTTGAAAAGTTGTATGCCTTCTGCATAGCGCTGTATTATGGACGACGTATTAGAAGTCATATATCCAACATGCCTTCTTTCCGGGTACTTAATAACTGTGCCTTTGCACCATAAAGAAAAAGCCTATGACAGGTTTATTCATCTTTTTATTTCCTTCTTGTGCCCTGCTTCCTGATGAAGAAGGTTCCTTTCCACTTCAGCCTCTTTTTCTCGTTTGGTTTGTAAATGCCAGGTGAACTTCCGTTGCACAGACACTGGTGGCAATTGTTTTCCTGCCCCACAGACCACCAGTCACAGCAAGGAGACATTACAAAGGCTTCTGTTTGCAAGGATCAAGCAGAAGTTTAGGACAGAGGGAAGAGCAAGCAAAATATGAGTGACAGTCCTCTTTCCTTTCAACATCAGAAAGGACACAGCATTAAAATCACTTAAAACATAAGTCAGTTCATGCCTATGCCTTTGAAGGCTCTAATTTTGATCTGATTCAAAATAGGTCTAGCTCATATCAGCTTCCTGCCTGCTTCTTGTGGAGAGAAGAGCTTTGGTGATGTTGGGAGGGTTCCCCATGATATGCATGTTCCAGGTGCACAATGGGAGCTAAACCCAAAACATCTGCTTCACAGACAAGAATATTGCAGAGATAGTAATTCAACAACCCTATGCTGGTTGAGTGAAAAGACCAAGAAGGGAAGAGAGGGCAGTCTGTTTAGTTGCATAACAAAAACTTGTCATGTCATGCATCGGTCCCTCCCATACTGGCCAGCACTACTGATATGTAAGGGGAGAGGCAAAGGTTAAACCATGCTTAGAGATCCCAAATACATTCATGGAAGTGGACATAGCCACATATGCTGCCTCTCGCTTTAAATGACCCCGTACATACCGTTTGCCTAGAGAGTATACACTCATATACTCCAAAAAGTGATGGTAAGGTTCCCAATCGTGTCATTCTGTCTGCTGTAACTATTTCTCAGACCCACACACATGCTCACATCTGTGTATGACACCCTCCCACATGTCATCTTCCTCACCCACACCCATCAGTGCTCTCAGGTACAGCAAGCTCCTTCCCACAAGCAGTGATCTCGTTCAGCAAGCTGTAGGCACCAAGAAACACATGCAGGAGCCGACACTCGCACTTAGCATACGTAGTAGTTGCAGGTTCCCATGCACACACACAAGTGTAGTCAGGTCACATTAGCATAGCCTTTAAAAAGCTTTCTGTCATCTGCAAGTAAAGGCAGAAGGATCACCTCTAGAAAACCTCAACCTCTTTGTCTTTCATAGGAGAGTGCAGGAAGATTATAAACCTTATAAAGGGCGGCTTTGTCCAACAGGCAGTGAGGGCTCGTGAATTGATCTAACAGCAAGCACCTGAATATGATTTAGGACTTCTGTACAACTTTTATTTCTTATCAGTGCTTTTCCCTTTCACACCATTTCCTTTTCAGCTCTGATGTGGATAGGAAGAGCTCATGTAAATTGCAGGCAGAGAGTGATGATTACTTTAATGGAAATAGCTCTTAATGAGGCAATTCGTTCTAGGCTGCCATGTGCTAGCTCACCCTAACTGTTTAAAAAGCTGATAGCAGCAGTGGTCTGTTATTGTAAAAATACATCTCAGATAGGCATTAGCACTGCTCCTACTAGCTTAGCCTGCAGGATTCTTTTTTCTTCTAGTTCACTTGAGACAACCACTGTCACAGAAAAGCAGAGCATCCCAGGTCCAGTGTTGAACTCTGCATCAGCTGTCCTGTTACAGGCAGTAAGAAACCTGTGTGGCCACAGTTAGGTTGTTGGGGTTTGCCTAATGTTATGCCTTACACTGCTTTCTCATTGTTGTTATGATCAGTGTGTGCTGATGTGCACAGGTCAGGTTGCTTCGTAATGGTGATGTATAACTCTTAATGGGATATCCCCCACTTTTATCTTCAGCCCATTCAGTGCAGTAGGAGTGAAGGCAATCAAGTATATTGTAGCAATAATTTTTAAGAATGGTTTTATAGCCACTGTCTGCTGTCTGGCCAAAGGTACCCACCCAGAGCTTCCCACTGTAAGGTGCTGCAGAGCAATTCTTAACTGTGGCATGGAGCTTGGAGAGTAAGCAGAAGAGCCTGAGTATTGTGGAGCTGAGCACTGCAGAAATGCAAATATAGTAGAAATAATAAGAGCATTTTATCTAAAGAATAATGTACCGTAGTGATTTAGTTTTACCACTGTAAGGTATGAGGCCAATTCTTATAATACACTGAACATTTTGTAGTGCCTTTTGTCCTGGCAACTCAGAAGGCTTTAAAATCCAGTCTTCTTACCCATCTTGGTGTACATGCAATTATATCCAGAGTTTGCTGAGGTTATGGCCATTTGAGTGGATTTGAGCAAAGAATAAAATTCAAAACTGAGTCTCGGGAGAATTGGGTCAGTTCATTCCTGTTATGAATTTCCCATATGATCTTACCAAGATAGTTAGCCTTTTGGTGCTTTTGTTCCCCTCCAGAAAGTAAGGTTAATAGTCTTTACTTTGTGAGGATAAAACATGAAAGGTGATCAGATGTGGTGGCAAAGTCTAATATCGGAGCCAACAGCAGAAACTAGAAATCTGGGTTTCTGTCTCTGACTAAAATAACTAAAATACCCTTGATCTATAGATTTGTCTTTGGCAAAGTTTAATAACAGAAGACACCATGACTTTGCTCTGTAAGGTCTGCAATAACACAGCTTTTTGTCATTGCTAAATTGTCGTGGGAACGCCTTCTTGGGTTTCTCGTTTCTCAGCTAATGTTGCATGTGCAATTGTTATTGTCCAAATGGAAATTCCCTGAACTTCTCAGCCCAAAACTGCATCTCTCTGCCTTCATCAGTATCAATCATCATACTCTGTGCCTTGCCCTTGGATTGCCACTGTTATGATTCATCTTGGAAAGGTGACTTCTTTTGCTTGCCTGCAACAACTGACCAACACAACAGGGTATTGAACACATGTGCCTGTACTTTGGGTAAAGGAGAGAAACAACACTCTCCGTGAGTTTATTGGAGTCATCACTGTAATTGCTTTTTGCATCTGAGGAATGCAAGATCCTGGCCAGAAGGAAAAGCACACACAACTTGTGCAGAATCGTAAAAAGCCTTTCTACTCTGAGGTTCACGACTTCAGTCTCCTTCAAGATTTGTGCAGGTATCTATTTGCTCTGCTACTAGAATTCCTCAAGTGCCTACTGTAGTCCTTAAAGTTTAAGCAACCATTTGTGAATGTCCTTTTCCTCATCACTCTTTTGCAAGATAACAGCAAATTGCTGAAGCCATTGAAAACTTAGCAAGGGAGAAGGAAGTAGAACACTGACACTAATTATCTGATGTATATTTGTTGGAGGGACCTTGTTAGGTTTTAACTTCTCAGGCTACCTGCTTTTACTCCCTAGCTGAAGTGTTTTCATTACTCATGGCATTGCTGCAGGACTGTGTGTGTTTGCACAGGAAAGGAACATGGGGAGCAAAATAAAATCCTCTTCCAGCGGCTGCAACAAGCCCATAAAGACAGGGCTTGGCTTCTGTGTTGCCTTTTCATTCTCAATCAAGTAATGAAAATTGATTCTAGCAGTCTTGAAATCAACAACATTAAAGCAGAGATTACATGGTCTTGTGGTTTTGCTATATCTCACAGTAGTCTCTTTTGGGATTATTATCCATAAGATAATGGTACATGTGGGAGGACCTTTTACTCTGACCTTTGAAGAATCATCCATAATAGCTATGGTATTTGCACAATCACTGTTCTTTTCCATTTAAGATCCACTTTAGCAGTAATATCTAAAGGATATTAGTCATCTTCTAGTCATTATGTGGAAGAGCATCTAGGTATTAAAAAGAAGTTCAGGTTACAAAACATAAACCTCTTTCCACATTTCACCTGTTGTGCTTCTTGAAGGACAAGATTTTTAAAGTGAATGCTAAACCTCTTCCCGGTGACTCTTAGGTGCATCTCAAGTCAGTGGCAAATAACATAAAAAATAACCATCTTACAAGCTGTTGTGTACCCTGAGCATGCTGGGTGCAACGGAATGATTTTTGCTATGATCTCAGAGCAGTTCTGGTTGGAACCAGCTCTTCC
>NW_010105268.1:30629-31165 GCF_000699245.1 Pterocles gutturalis | reverse complement strand
TTTCCTTTGATTCATAGCATCTTTCAGTGCTGCTCCAGATCATTCCCCAGTGTTTGCAGGGAGCCACCCTGCAATCCTGGAGCTTGAAAAAGTTACAATTCTCTCTCTGCAACCCAAATTCTCCTTTGTCAATAGTAACTTGCTATTGTGTTCAGATGGAAACCAGTAGAAACAACTAAGACTACTGGATTCTTCTCAGGTTGCTTTGTTGTGAACAACAGCTGCCATCTGGCTGATATTTTTTTGCTCTCGTACCAGGAAAGTTTTGAGGATCAGGTGGAATAAGGAAGACAGCCAGCAACAGGGCTAGATACTAAATTCAGCTGTGCAGCTGGAAAGGTTCAGTAAATTGTTTGTGTCTTCTTCTTTTTTTCTTTTTTTTTTGTTCCCTGCCAGTGGTTATTAAACTTCTCAAGTAATAGCTGCAAGCCCCAGGAGGCTTCCAGGTGAAAATCATTCAAGCTTTTCCCTAGCAGGCCTGATGTGGGGAGAGTCAGCATGTGTGCGAGCTCAAATTCCCAGGGCTCTGCAATTTG
>NW_010105268.1:0-30602 GCF_000699245.1 Pterocles gutturalis | reverse complement strand
AGCAGTACAGCCATCTGTTTCAGCAGGGCGTTCAGCTCTGGTGCACTCTTCTCCACACTCTGATTAATTGCAGCTGTGTACAAATTAGTTTTCTCAAAAAGCTATTTATCGCCCTCAAATTAACTGCATAGGCATTAAACCTCAAACAAACAGACAAAATAAGAGCAATAACATAAACGTCTAGCTTGGAGACCTGGTTTCGTCTTGGACTTGTGGCAATGGTACATAATGAGTGATCACAGGCTGTCCTGATGACTGAGTAGCTGCTGTTCTCTCTTCTGTCAGTAGTTAATTAAAGCCCCAGCATGGTGCTGTAAACACAGGGCTGGAAGAGGTGAAGACAAAGAAACAGCAGTGGCACCTGTGCTTTTGGAGCCTGGGGTAAATGGTGCTTTTCTGTAGTGGCAGAAGACATTACGGGCAGTGCTGCACAGTCAGGTGCAGACAGCTGTGCGCACTCCCTAGCTGCAGTAGAACGGCCATCTAGCTGCATTAACACAGGACAATGCCTACAGATGAAGTCCAGCTGTGAGGCAAGACTTCTTTGCAGTGGCACAGTTACGAAGTAATGTCTATAATCGTCTTTGGGACCAGATCTGGCTCAGAGCACAGGCTTGACTGTCTGCACCCTGTGCACTGCCAAGTGCTCTGTTTAGACCGAGGGTTTCACTGATGACCTGTCCATATGCCTGTTCATGCAAGGTTCACACGTGTGTAGTGTGGAATATTCAGGCCAGTCCAGGAAGGCTCTTACAAGTCTGCTGTAACAAGGACCTACATGAATTGCTTTGTCAAAGCAGATCTAGCCATAACAGGTTGCTCAGGGCCACATCCAGACAAGTCCTGAACACCTCCCAAGACAGAAGTCCTGTCCCGTGCTGTGGTGTAGTGTTCACATATAGTGTAAAATATCAATTTTGTTTTATGTGAAGATGTTTCAATAATTTAAAAATGTGACTTCATGGTGTAATGTGATATATGTCCTGGGACATACCTTACAGCTAGAATGTTTTATTATTTTTCATTTTCATTTATTATCTTTTAAAAACAAGTGATGCTCTGTGCTTTTCTGAGAACTGCTATTACTGATCTTAAAGAGCTTAACAAACAATAACGCATGACGACAATATTCTCTGCCCCTAAGATGGATTTAGTTTTCTTCACTTCAAAGGGAGTGAAACTGAGGCAGAGAAGAGCCTTATGCCGTGCTCCTGGTCTGACAGCAAATGCAATGAAAGAGACAAGCGTAAAGAAACTAGCGCATCTGATTCCAAGTTCTTCTAGGCCTATAGTTTTCTTTGAAAACAACAAAAAAAACCCCAGGACATGCTGAGTACGCACTCAAACAAAACACACAAAATGCACTTCAGTAAATTGCGTTTTTCTCTGAAGTTTGAAACATAAAGAGATACTCAGTATGCTAACTCTTTTATTATTCTTTTTTTCTACAGAGAACAGACACTAGAGATAGTTTGATAGTTTCCCATGATTATTAAAGTTGAATATTCATTCTATACAAAAGACTGCAGAATTAACAATACGTTACAATTACATGTGCCCTCAAATGGGAACACAGACTTATTACTTGTTTCAAGTAAAATAATTACTTACAGGAGTGACACATTGATTACTAATTCTTCAAGAAGTTATTATGCCTTACTATTTGAAAAACAAAGACTTGAAGTCAGAAATATAATTCTTGCTAGGAGTTGCTCAATTTGATAAATGATTTTGACTCAAGTAATTGCTTCGTTAAAGCTAAAATGTGCTGAAAAAGCTTGAGTTTACTTTGCTAATACTGCATAATAAAGCAACTAGTATTAATAATAATTATAAAACTAATAGCCTGCTGAGAATGAACTCCTACTTTTCATTGGTGACCACAAAAATAACAGTTAAAACTTTTGATCAGTTTGAACCACTCTGTAAACTGGTCAGATCCAGAGGCACAGGAATGCAAACACAGCAGCTTTTCATAGTTATCTTTTTTCATTCTGAGATGCTGCTAAGTGGATGAAAAACCAAATAAACTGGAGGTTATATTCACAGTGCAGGATGTACAGTTGCATCCTGTGCAAACTTTGTAGCTGTCTTAGACTTGTATTCATTCACCACGATATCCCCTTGTGAGTTTTGACCACTAAGACATGAATAGGAAAGTGGTTTGCCTCAAAATCAAAGATGAGACAGAGATTAATTAGGTCTGCCCCACCAGTATGGTGTAGAATCTCATCATGAGCCCAGGGAAAAAGCAGTGGGCCTTATGATAGGTGTTAATGATTCTCAGTTTTGTACTTAGTCCATGACATTAGCTTGTACTCCATGATACTTCGGTAGTAGAAGCAGAGCATCTACTAGGAAGACCTCCCAGCGGGCTTGCTGGAATTATACCAAATCCACCTCTTGGCTTTCCAAGACCTTATTACTATTAGTGGTGGTGGTGTTTCTTGCTCAGGTAATGGATTAATATAACTGAGAGAGAGATACTAATACCAAGACCAGTACTAGTTCATCCTCTTGATTAGCTGGTAGGACATTTTTCCTGTTTGTGGAAGTCATACTCATTTAATTACTTCACAGAGTGTCCAAAGTTTTTTTTAAAAAAAAAAAAAAAAAAAAAAAAAAAACAGAATTTGAGTGCATTCATCAAAGATAATTTTCTCATTTTCTTTAAAATAGTTTGGGGCTTGTGACAGTCACTGCTGTTATATCCTTTCATCATCCAAATAAATGTATATTCTGCTGAATTATTGTTACTAGAACAAACAGCTTTCCCCCTACACTCCCTGCTAAAGCAAACAGTGAGTTTTCTCCTGAGAAGCTGCTAGGAGTATTGCGGCTTCCCAGGGAGGGTGTCAGAGTGGTGCTGGAGCAGCTGATTCCTTTCTGAGGGAGTTCTGACATGCTCACATAGGGATTCTTGTTTTCCAGACTTCCTGCAGACCCTTAACTTGGGTCCCAATTCAGGAGTAAGGAGCAACTGGTTTGGTTTGGTTTGCTGGAAGACAGACATCACATTTCTTCTATGGAAGAGCTGCTTTTGAAAATTCGTTCAATGATTAGAAAGCAAGCAGCGTGCCACAGCAGAAAACAAGGGTCCGTGTTCTCTGGTGTCCAGTCTTTAATGAGTGAAAGATGTAATACCTCCATAAAGGAACAAAGTTTATAGTATCTTTATGCTTACAGAAGTATTAAATCCTGATTTTGAAGTTGATGACCAGCTTGTATCTATGAAATGTAAAGATCTGACTTCATTGGTTTTTATTAGATATAACCTAAGGTGCTACCAAGTATCCAGAGACCTTTTCTACTCATATCTGATTTTCAGAAGCTGTTCTGCAGGTCCACTACTTGCAGGCAGAGGAGCAAGGAAAGCCTTATGAAAAGGGAGAGAGAAGTTATCTTTCAGTAGGGGAACTGTAAGCAAAGTGATCTGTGAATTAGAGTGCTTTCTGGAAATCAGATTCTTCTCACAACTTGGCCCTCATTTGATGAGACACAGTTGTTTCATCAATCAGGTTGATTTTTTGCCTGAAACAAAATTAAGACGAAGGCAATGCTCCCCCACCCCACCAGTAACACTGCAAAAAAAAGGTCTCTAATAAACCTCCCTCTTGGCTCTTTTCCTCCACCCTGGCTTGACTAAGCAGAGGCCACCAGTGGCAAAGCAAAGCGAGACAGAGATGCTTTGGCACACAGGCAGAGAGCTGAACTGCCACTAGGGATATCTTTTGCTACATTAGCATGGTTTTCACACATGTCCTGCCATGTTAATTGAAAGATCTTTAATTTGCATGTGGGAATTATCTGATTGACTCTCTTCCACGAACCCTCTTTATAATTACGCAAATGGTCCAGCACAAGGGAGAAACAAGTCATTTTATTAACTTCTAAAGCAGTGTGTGTAAAATAAAGAAGAGGGCAACAACAAAACTTGCTGTGGATACACCAAGCACTAACAGCAGGTCCAAGTAGCCCCTCTAGCAACTGAAAACCTTTACTTTGTTTCAGATTCTACTGAGAAAGCTGCTTTGCAGATACAATGGTGTTGAAAGGCCATCCGTTATACAATGAAAAACTGATGCTTTCTCCCACTTCTGATCAAGGTTTCTTCTCAGCCCACTTCATAGCATCTCCCCAGGGACAGTCAGTGTAGCTTGCTGTCAAGAAGAAATACTTCATATTCTGAAATAAGCCAATCATTTCATCCAGAGCTGCCTCTCCTCCAGTTTGTTTGTGTGAAATATGACCCGGCTTGAGTAGCTGCTTCAGTGGCTATCAGAGAGTTTAGCTGTGAGTCACAGTCAGCACGTCATCTTCTAGGAACTCCCACTTTTTTTTTTCTTTTTTTCTTTTTTCTTTTTTTTTTTATTTTCCTGGAAACAACTGCTGATGAGTTTGCAGTTTGGGGGTTTATGAGAAAAAGGAAATGTGTTTCATATAAGGCATTTTGTCCACTCTTACTGAAGAGTGCTTTGAAGTATTAGTTTCCACATTGTCAGCCCCATATACAGAAGGGACTGTGGAGAATGAATGTTTCATCCAAAATGCTGCACACCTTCTGCTTTCTAGAAAAATCAGAATGCAGTAGTGATCTATACTGGTGCATATGAAGGCATGCTCACATCTTAGGTGTTGAGATTATTTATATGATGGCCCTATAAATTTCTGTTGCATACACTTATTCCAGGGTTTTGGAGGGGGTGCATTGGTGATAAGTGCATTCCTACATGTTGGCTTTGAGTCTCAAAAGATTTTTCACTCATGGTTTCAGAATACTGTAGGACCAAAAAACCAGTGTCACATTATATCACTTCAATGGGAGAAGTTTTCAGAACAACAGATCGCATACGTCTATATTTTGTTGCAGCCATCTAGGTTCATCAACCTCCCTTCATCATTACAGTGTGAATTCCTTTCCCTCCAGGCCAGGTTAACTTGGTCTTGCCACTCATACTCTCTGAGAAGATACATTTGTGCTCAGTTTGGAGCTGCCATAATTCTGCAAAAAACTTCAAATGTAATGTTCTACAATGAAGATGCCAAGTGCTGATGGGCCTGGCCTGCTGATGCAGAACTCATTTTAACTTTGCCCCACCAATGGGCTGTCAGCAGTGCCCATTCACCCCAGTACAGGAAGTCTGGATGGCAGCATGAGGTGCCATACCCTATGAGATGTGCTTACCATTTTTCACTTCTTCCTGTTCATTAATTCATAAAGACATTCCTCAAAACAAAAACAAAAAAAAAAAGACCTGTCTTTCCTTGGTTGCTCTTCCCATTCCCCCTTTTTCTTTTCCCTGTCATTCCGTTCTAATTTTTCTAATCCCCTTTACTTGTCAGGCAAAAAGGAAAAAATCTGCTGAGAAATGGATTTTCCCTTCAGGGTGATACAGACTTCAAAAGAAAAAAACAGTCATTTCAAGAGGGGGAAAAAAGTTTAATCATCAAGAGCAATAATTACTTTCTAAATATTAGCATGGCAGATAAGGAGAGCAGAATTGAAATGGAAAGTGGGGCTTTCTCAGTTATTCATTATATTTGATTTGTAAGTTTGGAATTTCGAAGGACTTGCTCTGTATTGCATCTCTGTGTTGTAGTTATCATAACTGATAACTTATCAAGACAGTTATCCGTTCCAGTTCTTGTGTTTCTTCAGAGATAAAAAATGGCAGTTTGGAAAGTAACTGCCTTTTTTTCTCAGCTTGATCTCTTTAGTTCCTTCTGTGCTCAGGCAAGGCATACATTTCTGTTTCCAACCATTTTGTAGGTCCTCTGCTTTGGATTAATTGAAGACTACATGTGGCTGAGACTTAAACCTCATTGCATTTAAACCACTAGAAATCCATTCCTTAAGAACTGATTTAACTTTTTTGCTAGTCTCTGAACACTAGCCTAGTTAAAAACAGTAGCAAACCCAGTCTTCTGTCTGGCAGAACACAGCTGCATTCCTCTACCTGTGTAAGTAAAGGCCTCTTGAAACTTCTTCACATATATACCCACCATTTTACTACAGACAGATTGTTCTTTAAAGTATTTTATAAAAAAAATTCTTCCTCTGAGTGTGCTCATTTCTGTTTTAAAGTCTATCTGCTCATGTGCCTGAATGACTGATAGGATTTGGTACAGGTACAGAGAAGGTTTTGAAGCACAAAGTTGTGAATGGGGAATCAGTCTTAAGAGAAGAGACTCTTAGAATTTAGCTTCTTTAGCTTGCAGACTGAAGAAATAAAGGAGATACGATTGCTCTCTGAAACACGTTACAAAGAACAGGCTGTGAAAATATTTATGTAAACTAAAGGGTTGCATGGCCCAAAATGGCCCATACCCAGCTGTCAGTAAGGTGTGGCTGGAAGTAAGAAGTGAGTTCCTATCGAGGAGTCCTCTTAATAAAGGGGCCCAGGAGAATAGGTTTGTTGATGGCTTTGTATTATGTGGTCCTGAAACAGTTGACTATTAGCTCTTACATTTTCAGAGTTGCCTTCTTGTTTTCCTGTGATTTGTGTACATGATGAGTCTGCACATAGTGACATTTTAGTACTGTATTAATATTGTAGAGATAGGATAGCACTGCTGTCTCACAGCTCTGCTGAGCTTCAGTGTGATGAGTTGTCAGCTCTTAAGTGGTGCAGCTGAGCAAGAGACCCCTTGCAAAAAGATGCACAACTCCCTGTGGCAGACAGTAGCAGACAACTCATTGACAAACATGCAAGATGAGACCTTTTGTTCATTTGACTAGTCACATCATATGAGGTCGAATTACCTCACTGATTAGGCAAAGAGTCAGCCATTCCACTTAAAGTGAGTTTTCTCTTTTTGATCTAGAGAGGTAATCAACTGTAAGGAAGAGAGGAAACAACCTAAATGCGGCACTCCAGAAATCCTGTATACTGGCTGCTGGTTGGATTGAAGTGATTTTTTTAATAAATAAGGATGTATTTTATATTCAGGTTTCAATATGCTTATAGCTCAGCTTCTGAAGGCTAGAAAAAGCAGAAGAAAAATCCTGAGCTTTTCGAAGGTATCACTAGAGGCAAAATCCTCAATACTGACATTGGCTGTTACAGAAATGCATTAAAAATTATTAGCTGGATTTGCTAGTATAGCTGGATGTCTGCTTCAGTGGTATCTGAAGGTGAAACCTTGGAAGAGAACTTTTGAGCAATTGGGAGTTCAGCCAGTTCTTCACGGCTTCTTTCTGGCTGGGGTGGGTGGGAGAGGAAGGTCCTTGAAGTTTTATCTTTTGGAAAGTAAGTGTGATGTCAGAGCTAGTCAGAGCACAAACAGGGAATTTGGGGCTTATCTAGTCACGTTATATGAGGACAAATTATCTCAATTATTAGGTAAATATTAGGTCATGAACTTAAACTTAAAAAAATGCACTTAAAGTGCACATAAAATGCAAAAGCCCCTAAAATGGAGAAAAGAATGAGGTATCATGATAATTCTAGTTACATGAGAGGTAAACTTAAATTCCTCAGTCTGGCACTGTGCCCCTCAGCTGCAGGGCTTGCAGTTTGAAGCAGAGAGTGAAAAGTGATAGGTAAAGTTCTGAGCACGTAATGGCCCATTAAATTGTTCCTACTCAGACTAAGAAATGAGGCACAGAAGGTAATATGAAATTAAGCACTTTATTAGTATGGATCAGTTTTCAAAATATGGTACTGATTCTTCAGTTTTATCACTTTAGTCCTTAAAGAAATCACAACAATTAGTAGTTTCTGGCCTTAAAATGGGTGGGTGGGGGGGGGGAGAATTTTCCTTGTATGGGGGTGCTTTCACTCACTTCAGCCTGAGGAGGTTCACTGCAAGTCAGAAAGGGATGAAGGAGAAGACAGTGGACCGGAGCCTTAAGGCATTTCCTCCCCTGAAGCTGTGTGCAGCCAGCAAATGGCCAACACTGCATGAGGCTCAGATACAGAAGAACTCATGCCACCATCTCCCCACATCTAGAATAGGGCTCTGGATACCTAGGAGGATAACACTACCCCACTCCATAACTATTGCATAATTTCTTGTGTTTTTATTTGTGGCATCCAGATGGGCAAACTTTGGTTTGAATTAGATGAGTGGAATGTACTGTACACGCCTTAAGGACACACAACCAACACTCACAAACAGAAGGAAAAAGAAGGAAGTTGCTCTCTCTGCAGTGTAAAATAGTGAATCAGGCATTATTTTGTACTCATTCTACTAGTGACATTTTAATTTATGAGCTAAGAATGCACTGATTGCTGGCTGCAAAAATTGATTTGGTGTTCATCTGATTCAACCCATGTCAGAGTTGGAAAGTAATTATGATAGTGGAGCTGATAGGCAGGCAATTACATTTTTGTTCTCTCTCTCCTTTTTTTTCCTGAAGTTTTTCTTGTCAGAAGGCCCTGCAAGCATAAGAGTATAATCTTTGGCAGTGTTATTTTGTATTTTACTGAGGTATAGTCTCAGTGCTAAAACTGTATTAACTGCTTTCCTTAGTCCAGCCTTTATTAACCTCTTTGGAAATCTGACAGGCTAACTAGATTAAAGAATTCATGTTTAGGAAAAAAGTCTTGTTGTGCTGCCCATATTGCCTCTGCACCATCAATAATGTTGGCTGTAGGTGGTATTTCCTAAATCTGTCTTCCTGCCATCGTTCACATTACCTTCTGCTCTTGTCATTCTCTCTGCAAGGTATCTGCATGGTGGTGGGGGGGGAGGGAAGTAGAGGGTGGTATATGTTCTTTAATGGGGAGGGGGTGAGAGGCTTTCTCACCACAGCAGGTTGCAATCAAGATGCTGCTCCTGGAAGGAGATGCTGTAGGTCCTTGTGCCTGATACAGCAAGATCTGGGAGGAAATCCCCTGCTTTGAGCTATTGAGAAGCATGGATGTCAAGCCTGAATCCTTTTCACAAGGCTGTCTCTCTGGGGACTACACCCTCCAAGGTGTCCTGGGCTTTGCTGTCATGTACGTACTGAATGGTATGTCTGAAATTTAGGTGCAAAAAAAAAGACTATTATCTGAAAACTGATACTTTGTTGCAGTTCTTTTGCTGAGATGGTTTTTAAAGGATATTTGGGTTTGTTACAGGATAGAACAAAAGCTAATGCTTTAGCAACATCATTTATTATAAAACTGAGATGTTACTCCCTAGTCTGTTGTGCTAAATATGTTGTTTGTTTTCCTAAACAACAGTACGTGAAACAAGGTTTATTTTATCCTGTAGATATTGCAGTATCTGAATAATAATATCTGATTAGAGGCTGTGGGTAATATCATTATTGTTAAAATTCAGGTAATAGCTGTTGTAGCTTCACATATAAGTTGTATGTTCTCTGATAATGTGGAATTTAAAGAAATCTTTCCCTTGCAAATTTAAAAACCTGTGTGAGTCAAGATCAGTATCTTCACTGGTATTAAAGAGCCACTCAGCTTTCGTGAGAGTCTGAAAGAAGAAGGAGTGGCAGAGAAAAACAGGAGTAATGTTGAAAGTAGGAGACCAAAGTCTGTGAGCTTCAGTAGTACTGCACAGGAGGGAGAGGCACTCTGAGAGCAGGAAGGCTCTGACAGCTCTCGGCTGAAGGTGGGAACACTGAGTGGGAGATGGAGACTAAAGTCTCCCTTTAGCACTTTCTCTTTAAATCCTAGCTAGAAAGCAAATCATAGTGAGCACAGGGAGAGAGGTAAGTGAAGTCTGTGAAGGGTATCTGCCTCCCTTCCAAACTCATCTTGCCTATTATCCATTTTTTTTCGTTCTTTCACTCCTGCTGCATTTGTCTCTCTTGCTGAAGTGAATGAGAAATTCTGTTTGCTTGGAGTCAATGGCAAGGCATGGAATTGTATAGGAGTTGCATGTTTTCTTTTATGTCCTTTACATTCACATGCTATACAGGATTTAAAGAATTTGTGACTGTAGAACATTATGGGTTATATGCTTTCAGGACAATGACTTCTCTTCCTTCTGCAAAGATGGCAGGGGGGTTGGAACTTGATGATCTTTAAGGCCCTTTCCAACCCAAACCATTCTATGATTCTATGATTTACCTCCTGGTATTTAGTTAGTCAAATCACGGATGGCCTGGCAAGAGTCAATAGCTTCTCTCCTAAGTTTCTGGGGGCTGCGTTTCACACAGAACCAGATTCCATGGTTTGCTTGGGGCCGCAGTTTTTTATTTGTTTGCATTATATTTGTCCTTACTAGTTTAAACTGTAAAACTATTTCATTAGTGATCCCCAGTGGATGGTAGACTCCAGTCTAGAGTGAAATGTCACAATCACCCAAAATGATACAAATGGTTTGAGAAGAGATTATTCTGGGCAAACATATACTGTAGTTTGTCCTTTTTCAGCTCTCTGTTCAGCTGTAAAGTACAGCTGTGGTTTTTCTATCAATTTCAGGGCTATTATCGTCTTCTAATTTGATTCAGGCAGCGTTTTGACATTAGACTTAAGCTTGATCCCCTTTAGAACATACAAATTATAAAGAACATTTACCACCATAAAGAGATAAGCAAACAGGTTGGAGCAGATTCTACAGTTTGACCCCACTTCTGGAATGTATAGATATACATTCTACATTTCTAATTGAAATATCAAGACTTCCTCTGTTACTAAGCTTGTGTGCATCAGTAAGATTATTATGGTCTATTTTGAATGATGCCGCATTGCAGTGCTTTGCTTCTGCCTCCTGACACCATGAACCTGACAGGCATCCCTTGGGTTTACTCAGGTGCCTTCTGCAATGTTGGAAAGGTGTCAGCTCATTGGACTTTGGATGATTGAGAAATCCAGCATCCTCCCAAATGCTATATCACTTCTTCGTAGATCCCACTGCCATATAAAATTCAACAGATGGCATTCTGAGGCATTTCAAGAATCAATAAATTCTGTCCTGTTGTAGGGCCTTTAGTTAAAAAGTGTCAGAAACTGAGGCCATAACAGAAGAAATGCATTATTGGGCACTTTTTTATGTATGTGCTTAACCACACTGAACACTGAAAATTAGTTTTTATGCTGAAAAATGGCCATATTTGCTACTTTTAGACACATATTCACATTCAAGAAAGTAAAAAAAATTAGAAATTATTAGGAAAAAAACAAACTGAAAATGTCATTGTGCAGCTGTGTAAATCTGTGTTGTGCTTTGCCTTCTGTGCTGTACTCAGTTTTGGCCATCAGGTCTCAAAAATTATCTATGGCAACTAAAAAAGCTGCAGAAGATACTAGCAGGGATGGTCAAGGATATGCAGTGGTTTCCACATGAGGAGAGATTAAATAGACTGGTATTCTTCAGGCTGAAAAAATGGTAATTAAATGGTGATAACAGAGGTCTCTGAAATCAAAATGGTGCAGAGAAATTGTGACTAGAGAATGACTGCTCACTGTTTCCCATGCAACAAAGATTGAGGAGCTAAATAAAACAGCAGGCTGAGATCAAACAGAAGGAAGTACTTTTACATGAAATGTGGAACTCATTGCCATATGATATTGTAAAAATAAAAAATATAAACAGATTTTAAAAGCTAATATGCCAGTTTGTGGTAGAAAAGCCCATTAAGAATATGAAGTACAAAAGCTATGCAGTATAAAGATGTAGGTATGACCACTTCCTGAACTGATGCTTGCCACTGCAATTAACATATGTGAGAGAAAAGTACTTCTGCATGTTTCTCTTTTATTTATCCTTTTTGTGTGAACAAACATAAATAACTGGTTAATGCCAGAGGCAGGAATCAAGGCTTATACAGAGTTTCAGCTAGTATGACTACGCTTATGCTCTGTTTTTGCATGTTCTTAATGCACAATCATTATAGGTACACATGTGCATTTGGAGCACTTGCATCTGTTACTTCATATAGATGGATACCAGACATATCTTCAGGCATTTTAAAGAGGCCAAAAAGACTAAAATTAAATATGAGAAACATCACTATATCAATCAAGAAGGAGGTAGTAAACCTCCAACTCTTTCTACAATTCTTTAAAAATTCACATTGCAGGAATCCCCTTCTAAATGGAAAGGCCTTTGTCTGCAAATTGCATCATTTAATTATTTCATTAATTAAATTCATTTTTCTTTCTGTCTTTGTCTCTCTCTTTTTGTTTTGTTTAATTAGGATATAGTCATTTACAGACAAACCTCTGTTCAGCTGCTATAAAATATTCATTTTCAGTTGCAGCTTGATAATGAAACAGTATCCTGCAGCCCATTCAAACTGCTGCAAAGCAAGGCAAATCACCAAAGGGAAGGGAATAATTGCATTTTTAAAAAAAACAACGGCCTCAAACATGCTCAGTGCAAACTGGTTTCAGGCAAAGGGAAAGGCTGGCAGCTAAAAAGCAATTTATGTAATATGTTGGCAAGGAGGTGGGAAGCCAGTGAATAGAACTTAATGAGTTGACAGCTGTCAAGAGCTTTGTGGTGTCAGACGGTAGAATTTGTTTCGATGGCTTGCACATTGTGTGTAAGTGGAAGACTTGGGTACAAGGGATATCCTGGGACCAGCCAGGCAATTTGTTCCACTACCTGTGAGGTGCTGAGGTTGAAAGCCACTTGGTATAGAGGTTACAGAGCATTTCTCTGCACCTGTTGGAAAAGCTGTGTTTTATCTGAAAGCAAGGTTTGCTTTCCAACAGGATGAGTAAAGGTTGTCTACCACGGCAGGGCTGTTTTTCTGGGAGTCATTTGCCTTTGGTGATGAATGGTGTTAAGCTCTGCTGCAGCTTATTTCTGTAGATGTGCACTGCAGGTTTTCTCCACTGATGAGGAGAATTTGCAGGAAGTTCCTTACGTAGGAGTCCCAGTTTGTAGGACAGTGCAGTTATTTCCAGTACTTTATTTCATTTCAGAAACATTAGAGAGAGCCAAGGATTCCTTAGGTCCCTTCTACCCCAACCCCACATAACAGTTTGTTAGAGTTTATATTTCCACTATGTAAGTCTTTCTGCTCACAAAATTTAAAAAATTGTATGCAATCACAGCGTCTTCCTTCTGGTGCTTTACACAGCACTCTCCTCCAGGTATTATCAAAGCAGCTTATAAACATTTGCTTCAAAGAGACACATGTGCTTCTTCAGTATCTTAAAAATGAAGCCATGGTGTGCTGACAGGTTAACAGCTCTGTCAAAGGTCATTGCAAATCAGTGGCAGAGGTGTCCTGGCACTTGTCTCTTCTGTGTAATTCCACAGTTGTGTAATACCAGATATTAGGCTAGTTGAAAATCATGGTCCCTTCTGACCTTGAGATCTCTGAATCAAAAAAAAAAAAAAATCCCACAAAAAAAAATTGTCTGCAATCTATTTTCTGCAAATTCATTACTTCAAATATTGTAGTTATATGCCTACTAATAACTGCGGAGACAATTACAGGATTTTTTAAAAACTACTTGCCATCTGAAGCATTTCAGAGTAATATGGTGCTGTACTCCAAAGTTCTGTCAATGTTGCTCCAGTGTCCCAGAGTGCAAAAATGCACATGCTTTGATTTTACATGCTGCTGCCAGTCAAAAGCTTGATAGGGAGATAAATATGCCAACTTTTGTCAGCTTAGCTTGCAACGCTCAGAGGTGGTGTAAGTCTGATGGCAAAAACCCTTCTTCTGCCAGGATCTAAAGGGAGCAGCTCTGCCAACTTGGATATGCCAGCATGGCTGTAACACCATTAAGCTCTCTGGTGGGAGTAGGGCCGAAGTCTGAAAATTAAGTGGTAAAAATGTTAGAAGGCACCACCTTTTAATGTCAGTGGCTTCTATGACTTGTTTCTGGATAGCACAGCTGAAGTTTCAATAATGATACTATAGAGAAAGAAATTTTAAGGAAAAGCTAACTTGTTTCTTCCCAGGAGAGACTGGAGACATACCATAGTCCTAAAGCCGTTGTTATAGGTGTTATAGCAAGGGAAAATCAAATTTTGTCTTAGAACAACAGTGGCCTGATTCTTTCTGCTTTTTTTTTTCTTCTTGTTAAAAGGCTGAAACTGATTTAGCAAGAAGCCTCTGTGCAGACTTTTAGCTGTCCACGCAGGGACTGGAGTACTTTGGATATGGGGAAGAATACCTCCTGCTAGATTTTGGCCCTGTCACAATCAACCTGTCCAGTTTAATGTATTCCTAAGACTACGGTTAAATTTTCTGTGGGCTAATACTTTGCTATTCATAGTCTGGAAGGACTGAGTATTTCTATGTATTACTAAAGGCTTTTAACGGGCATTGCATGAAATCAGGCATTGTTTCTTTTGTGATTTACACTGTTGTCAACACTATAATTAAAATACATGAGAGTAAGACTTTAACAGAAATAAGTGTCTTACTCAAATTCATTATACAGAAGTTTCTTTGTTTCGTACTTGTCATGAATTTCATGCTATCTTGCGAGCTCTACCAGAGGTTATTGAGGTCAGAAATGTTACAAGGTTGAGTTTAGAGGCAGCTTTACTGACAATTGAGGAAGTTTCTCATGGATTTAGAGCTTCAGGTCCTCTCCTTTTTACAATATTCCTTTGGATACTTGTTTCCTAGTGTCTCCCAGCTTTGGCCATGGAAATCTGAAGGGGCACAAGAGGAAAACTTTGTAGTACTTGATACCATGATAGACAGAATTGCAGAGAAACAAAAGGCCTCTTCACTGGGTGTGGGTTGGATTTTTTCCCCCCTTTAAACAGGTAGAAGTATAGATGAACTCAGCATGTTCCTGGTGGTGTTTAAAGCTGCCTGAATTCCTTTGTCTAGTTCTCTCACTCAGTAAGTGCATTCCAGCTGGGCATCTATTGGGCCATTAAAGCTAACTTTGTTCCTTTTTTTCATTTTACACAAACACAAAAGATTGATTTGCCTTTACTACAGTTAATCAAACTCAATAGAGAGCTAAATAAATAAGCAAGGAAAATGGCCTTCTTATCCATCATGGAGAGCAAATGTTCTGATTAGGCAGGGCTGCAGAAAAACCCAGCGGGGATAAGTGTTCACCATGTTTGTAGTGCATGGGAGTCTGCCTACCCAGTGGGAGAATTTTCTTGCATGACAACCGTTTGCAGCTTGGACCACTTGATGTGATATTTAAGTGAAGTTCAGCTCAAATTTAATGGCATCCCAGGAGGCATTTATTTTGTTCATCACCTCAGGAGGTTGAAGTTTACCTGTCTTCACCAATACTTCATGGACCAAGTACTTTTTTTAAGCTGATGGGTGTATGTTTGATGGGAGTATTTTGTAGATCTCTTTCCTTGTTTAAGTTAGGATTAGAGAAGTATGGACAAACTTCTGTCTCCAACTTTCCTACGTTTTGCCCCATGTTTCCTGGTGGTGGTGGGACTGATTTGGGTTGCTTGTGTACTTTTTTGTTACCTGGTTTTTGCTAACAAAGTGGGAAGTCAGTTCCCTATCCCCCTAGTTAGTCTATTCACATTTCAAAATGAAAGAAAAAGATGTTAATGATAGAAAAGCAGGATTTTTAAGCATCAGATATTTGATAGAGGTATTCCTGGATGGAATAATGTCTAGAACTATTTAACTTCATTTTTATTAGATTTGACCATAATTTTAATATGTTTGTATGTTAATAAATTCATGGAAATATATACCTTTTGTTGTGTATACAGACATTTCTGTACTAGCTACTGACAGTCATTTATATCCTATATTGAGAGAGGAAGGATGAACTTGTGGTTAAGAGGCTATCACTGTTCCTGGGAAATCTGTGTTCTACCACAGCCACCTTTGTGTCCTTCTTTGTGTTTATGAACTTTCTTATTGTTTATAAACTAAAACTATTTATGGCCATTTTTAGCAGGCATATTGTATATATGCTTATATATAGGTATTTAGTGGCTATTTCCTTTGTTAACTTTTCTGTCTATATAATATTATTCAGGGAGCAGTTCTAGGTACTGATAGGTGCCTAGTGAGCCAGAATTTATTCTGCATTATATTTATTCTGCATTTAAATGTGTGTGGCAACCCCCTTCCCTTTGTTAGCTAATGTGTGAATCCTGTCAGTAACAGTATTTAAAAGCCATATTCTAAGTGCGTGTTAATGTTTGGAGAGAAAGAGGAATATTTGTCTGGAAAGAGTAGTCTAGTGCATTAATGCAAATATTCGAAGAATAATTTATCTTATTGGACTCAGAGGTACTTACAATAATTGCAGGAGTTGTTTTAAGGCACATTTATTCAGAGTAATTATGTTTATTGTTACTTTATGA
Source organism: Pterocles gutturalis (assembly GCF_000699245.1). Classification (NCBI taxonomy): domain Eukaryota; kingdom Metazoa; phylum Chordata; class Aves; order Pterocliformes; family Pteroclidae; genus Pterocles; species Pterocles gutturalis. The sequence goes on along the minus strand of NW_010105268.1, from coordinate 14,426 downwards.
ATAACATACCCTGTCACATTAGATTTTAAGTGCCACAGTTTAGACCATAGAACAGGGTCTTTTCTGCTTTATGAATTTTACCATTGCATACACCAACTTTTTGTGGCCTAAGTAATAATGAGTAGCAGAAGTTAAGGGAGAAGCAGGGAAGGAGGCAAAGAACTCCCTAATTAAAAAAAAATGACAGTGATTACTGTGCACCCCTAGGGCTGGCTTACCAAGTGCTCGCCATTTGATGCTGGGAGGGATGCTGTGGGCTAGCACGGTGCATCAGTGCACCATCCACCATCGTTTGCTGGGCTGGGCTTTTGCAGACCAAGTGCAACATGTTAGGCCATAATGTCACTTGCCATCAGTGATAAATATGTGAACGTGGTCAGATTTTCTCCAGAGAAAGATGTCTGCTGGGAGCAGCTCTCCCACATCTCTAATTTCTCATTATGTCTCATTTGTGAGAGATGATGAGATCCCAGCCTAGCAGGTACTATGGCAATCGGAGTTCTGCTTTAAAAATAGACACAGGACTGGTTTTATTAATAAGCACATAAATAGAAATGCCAGTGAAATTGCATATGTGACTGCCTCTTTGCTACATAGTAACCTTACTTTATGGTTTTGTTTCTTTTAAATCATGTGTTAGAGGAGTGAGCAACATGGTGTGCAGATTTTGAGGCTTAAGAGATTGTCATTAAATCTACTGTTCTGTACTTAGTTATTTATTTCTTGCTCAGAGTGATCCAATCAATAAGAGAACAAAATCAAATACAACTCCCTCCCCTCCGAGGAAGAAAAGACAAGCTAAATAAAGATGTCCAGGAGAAAATGCCAGCAAACGACATATTGATTTCCAGCAAAGGAGCAAAGTGTAAATGAAAAATATTCTTCTGACACAGTTATTAAGTGCAAGCTAGCACGCAAAGAAAACCCATTTACTCTTACTAGAGGTTGAGTCTTCAAAGGGCAGCTGATTCATCTCAGATCATTTGAGTCTCTAACTTTCTGAAGCATAGGCTTCCCTTTACTAAATGTAAATAATTTTTCTGTACTTAGGCTTTGCTTTGAGAATGTAAAAACTAAACTAAAGTTCTGATTGTATGCCAAGTAAGCAGAGAAGTTGTTTTCTCCCCATTTTATAGGAGTATAAACAGAAGCATGAGGAAAGGAGGCAATTTTACCTCAGACAGTAAATTTACGTCAGACAGTAAATTTATGACAATATCAGGAATATAAAATCAAGCAACATGAGGGCTCTGATTCAAAGTCCTTGGCAATTTGGATTGGGGCAATTTACGAAGTTGATGCTCCCCAGCAGTCTGCCCTGCACTTCTGCTGGTGAAGTAGAGAACATGTTTGTTCTTCAGCAAGTGTTTGTTCAGAGCCCAACATATTAATAAAATTATTTCTGTGGCAGTTTAAGTTAATACACCAGACTCTGTGCCACAGGGCCTGGGGTCCACACCAGCAGGATGCTAAATTCTCATAGCAGACTGGCTTTTTCTTACATGCATCTGAGAATCTTTAGTCAGCTTTTGCTTCCTGTGTCCTGCTTTAAGCAGATGCTGAGGAGATGGGTAGCTTGAAGCATGTGCTGCCCAGTGCATTTGGCTGGTTGTCAGTTTTTCTAAGGGGGATCATGGCACAGGAGAGATCACTCTGAAACTATTTTCAAAGCATTTCCTAAAATAAATGTCTTCCATTCAAAGACTTTTGGACAACCATTGGGAAACAATACTGTGTAGATTTCAGAAAGTCAGATTCCTGAGCAGTGCCTGAATTTCAGTTTTGTCCTTCTAGCAGCTCTCATTGATTTCAGGGTGGGAGTTGTGGTTTTGGCTTTAATGGCTTAATTTTTAGGATTAAGCTATTTAGCTAACTTAGTTCACGATGGGTACACCCAGTACACCAGTTGCCACCTGTATCACCACCATCTGCTTAACCAGGGTTATGCTTAAAACAGAGGGCTGACAGATTCTGTTTCAACTGACAGGTTTGTTTCAGTAAGAAATAAAAATATAACAGGGAAAGGGAACAAGCTGTATCAAATGATGAGAAGGACACTCAGTGTGAAAATTCTTCCTGCGTGATTACTCCAAGAGGCACTATACTCAGATAATGACTTCAATGTATAGACACACAACCTTCATCTTCAAGGTTCTTCTTTGGAAGGAGGCAAATGCAAGTGCAACAGAGCAATAGGTTGATAATGGGGGAGAAAGAGCCTTCTCTCATGCCAAAGCTATACTTTTTTTGTGTTTAAGCCAAGAAAATATATTTTTTGTCTAGTTCAAAACTCTTGCAAGTCTTGAGGGTTACACTGAATAGGTTGGAAGACTTGCCAGTTGATCCTTTATCACATCAAGGCGAAAGGAGCTTTAGGAAAGAAACAGAAAAGCAAGTGACTCTGTGTGCATGTGTAATCAATAAACAACCAGTCTAGATTCCTGGAAATGAAATTTTATTTATTTATTTAGCTCCTAAATAGTATGTAATTTCTTCAGGCTGAGAAATACATTGAAAGGATTTAGAAGGATTTGCTTATCAGCAGAACACCACGTAGCATTACATTCCTTCTGCTTTGGGGAAGGTACATTGAAGTTGGGTTAAGCTTCTGTGGTTCAATACTTCTCTTTCGCCTGTTAGGGTGCCTTGAACAACAGAAAGATTAATCCTCTCCACTTCCCTTTCTCCCCTCTTTGCTCTTTCTCTCTCTGCTTATACCCCTTGCAACATCATCACCCTTCCCACTGCCAGCAGAGACTAAAAAATAGAAACATGATTTTTCCCCATTGTCTTTGCACAGCTTAGGGACAGAAAAAAGTCCCTTAAATTTGTCATCAAACATGGTCAAGAAGTGTCAGACTTTAGAATCTTAATGAACTATTGACTCTATTGGGACAGGCTTTCGGTTTTCAAAGGACTAGTTCACCTTTCAAGGCTCTTTTTAAACATGACTGCCCGTGACACTGGATTGACACACAATTGGGGGGGATTATTTTTTGCTTTCTTTTACTTAACTAACTAGTTACTTAATCTCTTGTCTGCCATAGTAATGCAAAATGTCTGATTTTGTTAAGGGGTAGCTCTCTCATGATCCTTACTTAATGATATAATTGGACAGAAAATCAGCTTTTATGTTCAGCCACGAATGTGCAGCCAGGAATGCACCTTTGCTGGGCTACTATTGAAGGTTACATGCCTGCTGGTTACCTACTAGCTCCTGACCAGTCAGGGTCCTGGGAACATAAGGCTGGATTTGTTTGCATGGTCTGAACGGGTCTACAGCCATGATATCTTCTTGCTCCACGTACAACTAGCTGAAAGACTCTGCTGGATAGCTTTACTGCATGCTGTGCAATGACAGAGAGAAGTGCATAATGATGTGTTTATATTACATAGTGATGGAGAGGATGCAAATACCAAATTGATTTACAGTTAATTAGATTGGACTGAAGACAGATGGGGCAAGTTCTTCCCCACTAGGGTATATACACTAATGGTATTAATATCTGAATGGCTTGGGCAACTGCTTAATCTCATTGCTGGTGGTCTCTAGTATTTCCGTGGGGAGACTTCTCAATAGTTAATGAAGACCACTATTGAGATTTTTCTTGCTGAAAGTCATCCTAAATTTTTTCAGGGGCTTAATTTTATCCACTGCTTTTTTTGAAGCGCCCTAAATAGTTCATCTTCCTTCCAGATGTTTATTACACCCTTGTGATACCTCCAGACATTTATCATACCTTTAGTCCTTGTTAAGTCAAGCTCTGACATTTAGTTTTGCTAAGCCTGTCTCATTCATACATCTCTCCAGTTCTTTCATCTTTTCAGTGACTCTTCTCTGAATTGCCTTCAATTACTCTAAATCTTTTGGCATTGAATTGTCTGAAACTAAATGTAATGAGCTATACTCTCTTGCTGTAAATTGTTATAGCCTGGTTGAACTCAATGCCATTTTAAACCAACAGAAGATTTGGCCCTCTTGTTTTCCTTTTCTCCTCAAATGAGTTATATGGAGAAAAATTATTAGTTTCATGTTCTTTGACACATTGCCTCTGCAGAGGCAGACACAACCTCAGCACCAGTGTGTGGAGGGTACAAAGGGCATGCACATCTTTGTTTCTGTGTCTGTGCCGTGTTAAGAAAATACATGTTGTACTATCCAGTTGGATAGTACATGACTTGGAGAGGATTAATACTCTTTGGCCACTGATAGTAGATCCAGGACTGTCCTTTAAAGTTTGTAAAGTCCCAAGTTGCAGCTTCTTTTATAATACCTCTTTATAATTTTAGCAACATTTCTAGTATTTTCCCATTTGTATGCAAATACTTTCTATCTGTATGTAGTAGCTTGAATTTGTCCAGGCTGAGTCTCTCAAGTCTGCTATACCATAATGAACTCCAGGGTATTTTGCAAATAAACAATTACAGAAAGTGAGAAACAAATATAAGATGTAGAAAGGACAGATGAAGGATTCCCATTTAATTTGAGTAGTGTGAGCAAAATAAAAGTTCTTTAAAAATCCCAGTTATCAAAGTACAAAACGTTGAGGTATGCAAGCTAGAAATGACACCTCTTGAGACAGACACTTTCTCTGCTGTCTTCTTTTGTCAAGGCAGCAAATGTCTCAAGCCTGTTCTTTGCCAAGAAATGTCTTGGTTTCTGGAAGACAGAACAGCATCACTAACATTTTGCCATTCTGGGAGAGCATTTGTACTGTATGCTGTTATGCACAGAAGAGAGTATTTTGTCCATATTTGATAATAAGTTTGAGGTATTTAGGAAATACAGCAGTATGGAAGAAGTGGATGGAGTCAAGTGGTCAGATTTAAGAAAAGTTGATTGAGTTTCAGCTCTGCACATTTTAGGTGTGAAAGACAAATGCACTGCTCCCTTCAATACAACTGTGTTTTCCCCCTGTTGGGAAGATATTTGTACCCGGCATTTTGTGGTGGTCGTATCTCAAGAAGGATTGGAAATTGTGGATTGTCACTGGGAAAGAGATTAACACTTTTCTCCCAACTAAGCATTAAGTGTTGTTTTTCAAATGATGGTGTTGAATTGGAAGTAATGTGTACAGTGTGTGTGGAAGAGTTTCAAGCAAAAGGCAAGTAGGAAAAGTGAATCCTACTTTACCGAATGAAGCAACTTCCAAGTATGTACTTCTGGAGGAGTTTGTCTGCAGGGATTGAATTTATGGGTCCTTGTTTTTTCTCTCCTACTAGAAGTGAGAACTCCATCATTCTTGGGTGTGTTATTTATAATTTCATAAAGCTGTTCTGTGACAGGACTTATTTTACCCAGCCTGCTTAATCTTTCTCAAATACTTGTGCACCCAAACAGCAAGGTGTCAAAAAAACTTTGTATTTGGGAAAAGGAAGATTCAGCACCAGCCATTTTGTGTAGAACAAAGGAGCAAAGGTTGTGGATCAGATGCGTAAATTAGAGCTTTGGATGCTTGGAAGGATTGGACAGGAATGGAGTCATCTTGAGCAGGTCTTGCTATGCCATCCCAACTTTCCTTGCACTGTACATCCCACACCAGTGCATACAGTGTAATGAACAAAGATGTAGAACCATCACCGTGGCAAGATTGAAGAGGCCCTTAGAGTGAATAATTAGGAGGAGGTGATTACAGAACCAATAATTCATGGAACGGAATGGGAAGCCAATTCAGTGAAATTGAAAGAATTTGAAGGTAAATATACCCATAAATCCTCCAGGGTGGACTCAGACTTTAGCACTTTCTCCTACCCTGGTTTTATTCTAAGGCAATTTCATTAAACACTAGAGAGAGGGAGAGAAAAATAATAATATAAATGCCATAAAAAATCTTTCAGAGGAAGGAATAAAAAGGGTTCCTGCCAGAGAGAGATTTTATTGAAAGTTATTATAATACCTATCTTTAGTTTTATGGCCTTTAATACAGGGCCAAGTAATTTCAAAGCTTGAATTCTTTAAAAATGAAATAGATATTTTAAAATAGTATAGTATGAATTATTATTTTTAATATAGAATTTAGCTAATATATGGAACAGAATAATATTTTCTCTCTTGTGTTCTTTCCAACGAAAACACAAACATCATTTCCATCATAGCGTATGGAGAAGTTTCATTACTGTCGTGTTGCTTGTACATAAGAAGGTTTAGCATTTACCATCTCCACATCACTGGACAGACACTAAAGAATTAATCTGTTTACCTCCCCTGGGGCCAACTGGTGAGTATAGCAGCCCCATTTCAAAAATGGGGAAAGAGAACCAGAAATTGAATAACTAGTTTTGCTTACTGCCTCACAGTGAGCTGTTTCTGATGAGGTTATGTTGGTGGGGAGATTTCTGGAATTGCTGCTCTCTAGCCTCTCCTGTCTTGTGGAAGCAGCAAGTTTAATAATCAGCTAGTGAAAATTCTCAGTTCCAGGAGGGTTTTGAAAGGTACAGATTCCAGGTACAAGAATTTATGGTCTTCTGGAGGTTTCCTTGACTCTGTTTCTGTGGTTAGGAATTTGCTGCTGTTTTTCACCGAAATAGCTTTATTCCTCTGGGGTGATTCAGATGTTGGTATCTGAGCGGAAGGTGCATGGAAAACCAATATGTGATGGGACTAGAAAATCAGTTAGTGATTAATTGTGATGGAAAGTACTGAGATTAAAAATACGAGATAGGAAATGGCAAGACAGATTAGTGTACTTATCTTTTCTGTGGTTTCTAGAGGTCTCGTCAGTGACCTTGACTTAGGTCTAACACCACTTCTGGAGGTTTTTCTCTTTTTCTAACCCTCATTTTTATGCATATAAAATCAGTAGCATGGAACAAACAGCAATCACAGAGCAAGAAAAACTGGAATATCAGGGGAAATAGTTTGCAGTGGAGATGGGGAGAAAAGGACGGAGATTAATTGATAGAATCAAGTGTGAAACCAGTCATGAAAAAGTGCAGATAGAGGTTGGAGTTGGAAGGGTTGGTGAGTACTGCACATCACATATTTGCATTTTTTCTGTGTCTGGCTGGCTGTGCCCTTCTCCATTCAGAACCCACACAAGCTGCATGAGGATTTTGTAGAAGGAAGTCTAGAACATAGATCTAAGACTGTAGCATACATGTGTTGCATGTGCTGTCCTTAAGCTGCTTATTAGGTGGGAAATTGATCAAGACATAAGCAAGGGCCAGGCTTCATGACTTTTCAGCTCAGAACTCATCTTGGCTTCAAAATTCTTAATTCCCATTGTTCAGGATCTGCACAGGAGTGGCTGGGAGAATGCAGAGGCTCGTCTTGCCCAGCACCCTACTTGCTGGCTCTGGCCATATGTGGGGCTTCGAGGAAAGAGTCTATAACAGGACAATGCAAATACTGATACTTCTTTGGTCTTCAGTGTCTGTGGCACAGGGACTTCTCAAGCTAGGTATAGGTTATTTAGTAGTTCTGTATGGATGTATTTACCCTTAACTTGGCCAATAATTTCCAAAATGTATCTAAACCTGCGTTATCTATCAGTATCCTGTTGCAAGGAGTTCCCTAGTTAAAAAAAAAAAAACCAACCAAACATTGTGTAAAGAAATATCGCTTGGTTTTTTTTTGTCTAAGCATATTCCCTTTTTGATGCCCCTACTAAGCAAGAGGAAAAAAACAAAGAGTTATAACAGAACTCCTTATTCTTTACAACTACTGAAACAGGTTGTCAGTTCAATTGGATCTGATTCCAAGTTAATGTTGCATGAAGCCCTTAGATGTGAGCAAGCGGGTAAATGGATAGGTATAGCAGTTGAAAAGCAACAACCACACATTGTAATTTTTATGTTTATTTCCTACTTGATGCAAATCACCACTATTCTTCTATGAGACCCTACATATGAATCGTCAGATCTTCACCTAGGAGCAAAATCCACATGCTCTAAATTCAACCTGGAAATAAAAATCAATTGCCAGGGTCTTAGCACTGTTGGAGCAAGATCTTCCAGTAGTGATGGATAATTTATTCTTTATTCACAGTGCTGTCCTTAACACTCTTAAACAACTGTAATATGTCTTCAGTTTCACTAGCTACATATCACCTGTTTAAAAATAAATTCTTATCATATAGATTTGTTGACTTATTGTGCTAAATTACTCTACAGCAGTGCAATTAAAAACTAGTATCTTTCTACCCAGAGACAGCTGTATTTCACTATTGGAGGACATGATTGCTGTCTGTAGAAGTTATAAAGTGATTTGGTGTCCCTCAGGATAAATAATGCTTTATAAAATATATGTGACAGAACTAGAAGAATTATAGAAAGTGAATTTATATTTTGTGCATTCCTCCTTTCTTGACCTCCTACTGAACAGACAAACTTTTAGAGCCATTTTGTTCTAAGAGAGAAGTTACCAGGATTTCAACAGTGTTCTTCCATTTTCTAGGATTGAAAGAAGATGCTAAAAAACTTACCTTAGCATGTAAGCAGGAAATTCCTATGCACATCTTACCTTCAGTTCATTTTAATCTTGCCTCCCCATTGAGGCAAGATTATGAAAGTATCTAATGAAAGTAGTTAAGCATAAGACTGCATCATACAAAATGTTGCCAAATGGCAATGCCAGGGCAAGACTAAGTAACATGTATGTTAGGCATTCCCTTACTTCATGGCTGTTTTTTTACAAATACTCTATTTTTATAATTTTTATTTACAGTTGACTGTAAAATAAATAAATAATAAAAATTATTTTTCTTTCTTGGCTCACCCTAAGCCACTGATATCCAACATGCAGCATGTTGGAGACAGCCATAGCAGACATAGGAATGTAAAGGACCTTATTTAAAGCTGGAGAGTCTTTTTTGGGCATAAGGATTTGGAAGGCTTGTCATGATGTGAGACTCCCAGGCATATTCACGTGGAGTAGTGAAGTACAGGATACTGAAGTGCAGCTGCTCTGTTTCTGAGGAGCTGCAATTTCATCAATGCTTCCTGCCTGGTGAGGAACATTTTAGTTGTTTTGTTTCAGCAGTCATCCCAGTGATCCTGCTGTTCAGCAGAATAGACAGCTCTCTGTGAGGAGAAGTTGTTAAGGGAGACGGTTTCAGCAGAAGCTGTGGTTTGAGCTGATGCTGCTGAGCTGGGGTAATTTTGTACTGTGCAGGGATGGTACAACCTGTGTCCAGAGGCTGCCACAGACTGTCCCTAATGGTCTGCATTACTAATTCAACTAATTGCAGCAATTACAGGCAGGAGATGCTGCTGGGAAGAGACACCAGTACACTTCTCTCTAACATGCTGCAGTACATGCTGCTCATTAATTAGATGAGTAGAGAGAGGGGAAAAAAAAAAAGAAAGAAAAAAAAAGGAATCACCAGCTGAATGTGCAAAGGAATGTGCTGAAACCTGTAAGGGACATGAACAGTCACAGATTGTTTTAAGCCTTTCAGAACCAGACTTCCCAGCCTATCAGCCCAGTCACAGCAACGTCCCTGTTCACCGGCAAGCAAATAGGAGAAGCTGCCTGTTGGGCTTACCTGACACATGCAGCAGTTCATAGTGCAATAAATCAGGTGCACAGATATTTACTGTCTGGGTGAATGCAAATTATTTCCAGACCAAGAGGTGCATTAACAGAGCAGGAATTGCCTCTGCCTCAGAGTGATGCATCTAGCAACATAGCAAAGAATACTGCTAGCTGCCTGGGTGATGCATATTATGAGAGTCTGGCTGGTAAATTTTTCTTTGCAGGAAGCAGGTTCAGCCTGAACATGCCTCATGTGTTCAGTCTCTCAGTAGGTGCTCTCTGGCCAGCCCTCTGTGGTACTGGTATTTATCGAGGAGCCCAGCGTGTTCCAACCAGACACATCTACTCTGGCTGTTGGAGGAGAGTTTACCAGCCAAGCAGGTGCCGTAGCCCGCTGTACTTACTGTGTACAGTGCCATTGCCTGCTAACCTGAACTGCCCGGCAGGCCCACCACAACTGTGGCACCTCAAATATTCAGCAGCACAGGACAAACACTATTCCTCCAACAGGGGAATCCAGATCCATGGAGGGTGCATTTACACAGACATGTTTGGTACAAGTTAAATATTTTAAACATTAGAATTCTGAAGCATTTGTTTTTCTATGAAACTTATCTGCCTCTGTAACAACCTCTTGGCTTGCAAGTATCTTATTTTTTTTTCTTTTTCCTTCATTCCTTTCCTTCACATGCCAGACAACGGATGACATTGTTTCATCAGCTGAATGTTCCAGTGATGATGAAGACTTCATTGACTGTGAGCCCAGTACAGGTAAGTCAGGTCAGTCTTGTTTTGCTTGCTTCCTGATTTCATTTGCAAAAAACAATGCATACATATATTTTATATGTGTGTGAACATATACATATATAATTATATATGTATATATGTGTGTATATGTGTATATATATATACACCTGTATATATATATATATACACTGTGTATAAAACAAAAACTATATAGCCGAGCATCAGATCCCATGGACTTGGCAACAGCAAAACACAGATATGTAGTCACTATTTGGTTAATATAAAGTTGTGTGCATAGAAAGCCAACCTTCCTGAAAATGTTCCCAGCTAATTAATAGTTTACATGTTTGTAGCAGTTACTTCACTGACACAGCAGGAAAGCAAAAATATCAGTGTGGCGTGTGACAAATAATAAAGATTTATGAAGTGGGGAGGGCAAATATTTGAAAAACAGAAGAGAAATAAAAGTTAATAAATATTGGGTTATTACCATTGTTTAGTCGTTGTTAATTGCTCTGAAAATCGGACTGTAAAAGGATACATTTGTCCATGGGATTTTGAATACAGTTAACATGGTAATGTATTTGTGCTAATTTTGTTTCCTGTGAGCCCAAAGAAATTTGGGAGCACCAAAGCATAGTTCTAACATAACAAAATTAGTAGTAATTCTTGCCCTGTTATCTGCAGTGATGCTTCAAAATGTATCCATTAAAGAGTCAGAAGGACTGGCCATGTGGAACTGACTCAACTTCTTCTTTTCAGATACATTTTGATAAATTGATGGCTTTTCTTTCTGGTGAGATATATGATGTGATTATCCAGCAGGCAACTGCAGTCTATTTTATTTCTTACAGGGTTTTTCAAGTCATCTTTTTTTGAGGCTTGCCATGAGTTAAGCATTTCTGTAATAGAGAACAGACATCATCGAATTTCTGTGTACATTTAAAAGAAAAAGAGAGAGTTTGGTTAGAATCTTTTATCCTTAAAAGTGAAACATATAAACAGCTCAGGGGTTGGGTTTGTTTTGTTTTGTTTGTTTTTGCTTTGTTTTTACTTGGGATGATTTTTTTTCTTAAAAAAAAAAATCCCTAGAAAGCTTTATAAATGTTCTGTTTCTAGTTTCTGGAAACCATTTGGTTAATATAATAATAACATTAAAATTCACCCAAGGCTAGTGCTTTCGTATTTCTTTTCAATTTGTCATGCTGTGCCTGCATTTTTTGGTAGAACTTGGTCCTGCAGTAACCTGAGATCGGCGTTGCCTTGTAGCTGGGAACTTCCACCCATACTCTTGACTTCCCCATGATGGCAAGGAAGGTGGTGACACAATGACTGATGCTGACAGATAGCTCAGCCTACTCCCATTTCTGTTTTCACAGATCTCTATGGGTTTTTCACCTCCCCACCTGGCAGAAAAGCAGTCCAAATAATACTAGATTGTGAAACATAACCAGTGTGGGTACTGGGACTTTAAGTAAAGGTAGCAATGAAATGCCACCACAGTGATTATCATGAAAGTGAGGCACAAGTTTTATAGGACCATGCTAAAAGGACTAATGTACCACAACTGATATGCAAGTGAATGGATATGAATCATTTCATTATAGCTTCACTAACATTTCAAGACTTCTTTTTTTTTTTTAATTCTGATTGCCAAGTATTTAATTTAAGGATCTTTATCAGACTCCTCCTCTTGTATATTATTGTCATTTACATTTCAACACAGAAATCATGATTACTTCAATGTCTATAAATTGTAATAGTTTGTGCTGCCAGGGGAAAAATCAAAATTTTAGGAGAAATTTGGTAAAACAGGTTGTTAAGCATCAAATTTCAGAGTACTTTAAAGCAACATTTCCAGACTAAAAATACCTCTGTCCTGACACAGTTAGAAATGTAATGCTATAAACAGGTACAAACTGCATTTGTAAAAATGACTTGCCTTTGAAAATCCTGCTAAGCATTTCAGTCAGCAGCTGTAAGTGCCTACAGACATTTGAATATCTGCCACGTAAAACAATACGATTTGCTGAAAATCTGCTGAAGGTGGTCTCTTAAACTACTGGACGTTCTTGAAAATTTCACCCAGTATCTTTTATCATACCCTACTCCTCCGTAGGATGGTCATCCACATGAGCCACTGAAATATGAGTCTTTTATTGGGAATTACTGTGGCATTAAGAATAAAAGCCTCATTATACATAAAAAATGTCTCCCAGATGGTCCTTGCTGATGAAGTGTACACTTCCAGATTTTAAGGTTTCCTGCTCTCAGAGGTACTGGTATACGCACCAGAAGGAGGAGGGATATGCAGATCCTTTTTACCTCCAAAAACATGAACTTAGCTCATTCCATCATCATAAGAAGGAAAAACAACAGGTTTATGGTGCTCCTCATTTAGTTTTCTTTGTCTATCTTATTGTCACCATTCCCAGTGCATCCAGGGAAGGTGGAACAGTGTCTGCAATACAGCCAGTATCAAAGCACTCACACAGCCAATCCACTCTGGAGCACTAAAGCAATCTGAGCCAACTTATCGAAATCCAGTGGTGCTGGCTTGGCTGAGCAGATATGTTTGCCTTTACACTTCACCAGCCAATTCAGATTCTGGCCATGCACCAAGATCTAGTACTAAATATACAGAGCCAGATTATCTTGCTTGTATTTTCTAGTGTGTGGGGTTGGATTTATTTTATTTTATTTATTTTATTTTATTTTAATAGGGCCCATTTGAAGTTGCTTCATCCTGTTCTGTTGGCAGGTCTGTGTATTTTATGCTGCCATCTGGTTTGCCCGATCACTTTTGCAGCAAATTGAAAAGGGGCACAGGCCCCTTTTTGTTACTCTGATAATGTGTAGCTTTTAAAACTCCTGAGTTTCTGCCAGACACCAGAACTTGGCCTTCCATCACCCTCAATGCCATGGCCCAGTAATGCAAAGGTTACTGAACTCACTGCTGCAGCTATGAGATATGATATACATCACTATGAACCTGCTGTGCTATAGCCAAGACAAGGGCAGCAGAGAATGTTGCCCTGCAAATCAAAAGCTTTCAGATTTCATATGGGTCAGAATCAAATCCCAAGATCTAAATATATTACTTTGGACTTGGTCCTGCCTGGATCAGAGGCAGTACCCTAGAGAGTCCTTGAAAACTTTGGGTTTGGTGTACTCAAATCAAAAGACAAAAAATTATGTCCTCTTTGAGGCTAAATATCTTATGAGAACCATTTGCCAGATCTTATTGCCACTTAACTGATTGTTCAATCTGAATTTACTGTTACTGAATCTCAGTAAGCATATAATCTGCGTCTGGATACCTGCATCTCTTTAAAAGAAGACAATGATAATTTCCTCACTCTGCTCTGCTCAGGATTTTCCTGGCTAGCTTTGAGACACTTACTGTAGCAAGCTGACTACCCCTCTGTGCCCAACTTCCAAAAGTGATATCTGTTGGGATTTCTGTAGATCCCCTTGTGTAGAGACCAGGAGCTGTCACAGGACCTGTCCCGACTGAGGTAGCTTGCAGGCATCCTTCATAGACACGTATGTATGCATAAGGAATTATTCTAACAAGTAGTGGCAATGACAGCTGTGAATCCAAAACCCATCTGCATTTTAGACAATGAAAAGAAGGCATTGCAGGTTCAGAGATTAAAAAAAAAAACAAAACAAACTTGCTATTCAACGTATTGCAGACAAGCCTGAATACCCTTAGATCTTTAGATCTTCCAGAATGGCTTACTGTAAATGATAACAGAGGGCATAAAACCAATCCTCTGCCCTAAAGAAATGTTTACTTACAGTTGAGAGCAGTCACTCTCTTATTTCTATGGAAATGTTTCTTGTCCAAGTACGTGTTTGAAAGCCTTCTGGTTTCTGCACCAGAAACGTTATGCTTTTCTCTGGTATGAGTACAGGATTCTCTTCTGGTCTCTTCCAGGGAGATCTGAGGCTCAAATATTAAAGTTCTTGAGTCTGTACTTTTGAACACAGCTGGTGGTGTTTTGGTCACTCAGCTGCTCTCAGAAAAGGAAAGATTTATAAGGGAAATAACTTTACTCCTAGCTAGGAAGGGCTGTGCCATTGTAAAGAAAGCAAGCATTTATCTCTTTCCAGTCAAATGATGAGCACTCATACAATCTGATCTCACTGATACGTCAAAGCTATAGGATTATATGTGGTCTATCTTGATTTCAGTAAA
>NW_010105267.1:0-27472 GCF_000699245.1 Pterocles gutturalis | reverse complement strand
AGCTCATGCTCCCGCTGGGCTTTGGCTGAGGGGTGACAGCCAACAGGCCCTTCTCCCAAAGGACAGCTGAGAGCAAGAGAGGCAAGGGCTTCAGGGGTCCACTCCTCAGAGAGCCCCCAAGGACACCCTGGTAGCCACAGAGCCCGGTAACTGACAAATAAACCCCACCCTGCTCTGTCACAGCGATACTGATTGCTGCAGGATCTCTTTCCTACATTGTTTCTACAACCCGGACCCTCTGCAGCCAAGGAGGCTCCAGAGTCAAGAAAAAACGGTGTGATTTTGGCACCAGAACAGTGTGATTTGGCACTGAACAGTGTGATTTTGGCACCAGAACAGCACACGGTTTCTTGGCCAGGAAGCAGCAGAGAGAGGGAAGTAATATGGGAACAAAACTGAACCAGCTCTGGTTTGTTAGAAACATGCCCTTTTTTGAGAGGTATGTTTGCTTTCATAACCAGCTGGAACAGGTTCTTTCACAGCTACTGTAAAAATCTCATAGTCTGGCAATTATTAAATTTGGGGCAACATAAGATGAGTTGCATTTAATACTTAGGTGACTGAGCTCCCTCTCCCAAGGAAGCCTTGGTTCAATCAAAAGCCCTAAAATTTTTCAAGGGAGTTGCAGCCTACCTCTGCTATGTCAGTACACAAAAGTTGTCAGTAGTTTCATTTTTCAAACAGAAGCTATCTACTTATTCTCTATTAAAGAAAGAGTTGCATTTAATACTTAGGTGACTGAGCTCCCTCTCCCAAGGAAGCCTTGGTTCAATCAAAAGCCCTAAAATTTTTCAAGGGAGTTGCAGCCTACCTCTGCTATGTCAGTACACAAACAGAAGCTATCTACTTATTCTCTGTTAAAGAAAAACATCTTTAATGGTGCTGCTAGAGACAGTCCTGAATCAGATCCTAACAGCAGCTACTGTGAGCGGGACTCAGCTTAGGCTGTTCTGAAGTGTCATGTTAAGAGTCTTACTCAAGTTTTAAATTATCACAGAATGGTTAGGGTAGGAAGGGACCTTAAACATCATCTAGTTCCAACAAGAACTATGTTCTAACTATGTTCTTCTGAACCAAAAATCTGTTTTGAAGTAAAAGTTATATTTTTATAAAAATGTAAGTTTCAAATACATATTTTAACTTAACCTAGTCAGTGCCTAAGATGTTAACATGATCCTGATCAACTATTAGATCTAAATTTTCTGATAGTTTTGAGGAGACCAGTTCTAGGCTTCCAATACTTACCTATCTTCTCTTTGGAGCACTCAGTATTTACACCTTTTTTTGGCCAGGAAAGTTAAGGTTCCCTGAACTTAACTGAGGATAAGTGTAGTACAAAGTATCTGAAAGACTCTTTTTGAAGTAAGTAAGTTAGTTTCTAAACCTCCAAGCTGGCATACTGTTACTAGTTAGGTCATTAATAGATGCCTTTCATTATTTCAGTTGTTTGAGTACAGTCTAACAAACATTTGCTTTAGAAGCAACTGTCAATAATCACCTCTTCAACATTAACGTAAGTGGTTGCTCTGTATAATCATACATTAACTAGTATTCACAACATACTTCTGATTCATTCTCAATTCAAATAATCAATGTTAACACTGTTAAAGGACTAGCTGCACCTTTATTTGACTGCACTTGATCTCATGTTTTTGTTCTTGGCATTATTTTTGTTTATAAAAAATCTAGCAAGTCCCAGCTTATGCATGTCCAGTTTACTCTCCTGTTACACTAATTGTGGCGGTATTAACTTCTCCCGATGAGCCAATAGGACCCTTTATCATTAGCATTTCATTACTGAACAGCTCCTACCTCTTTTCTAGGACCCTTTCTAATCATCCAGGTATTCTCTCCTTCACTTACAGGCTTTTTCCCATTCTGGTCCTAAAATCTGTGTGTGTACATACATATGTATATATTTATTTTAAAGACACAGGCAACATTAATGAAACTAGTAGTGTTTTGCACTGTCATTTAGCTGTCAAGCCTCAGATGAACAATGGTTAGAACAAGCCTTTACCTATATTTTAAGCACATTGAATTAAGAACAAAACAGAACAAAACCAGGAAATAGGGGTAGGAAAATTCCAGCTCATCAAGCTGGCAACTACTTTCTGCAGCTGATGCAATTCCTCCACTGCACCACTATGCGTGGCTGAAGCATCGCTCACCAAAACATGCGTGCTCAGTATAAAAGGACTGCAGGGAGACAGGACATCAGAAACGTGCAATGAGGAGAGACTGTTCCTGTTTTGGCGACTACATTTTGCCTAGACTTGTAGTTATAGGTTGAGGTCCTTTTGAACCATCATTACTAAAAGCACTACAAGTCACTCATGAAGAAAGCAAACAACCCAATACAACTTTTATTTTTGCCCTTCTTTTGGAGAAGATTCTCACTCTGTTTAAGCATCTAGTTTTTCAGGGATTTTAACTAATATCAACTTCATTAAAGAAACCCAAACTGAGCTTTGCTTGCAGTCTGCTTCCCACTACCATGTTTCTTCAAGGGCCTCTCATATGTATACAGGGAATAGACTGAAGATTGGATAAATTTTGCTTGGAAGCCAGTCCCTGCCATCTGTGTCCTTGAGGATCCTGCAGCTCTATCATATTACAACCATGATGCGTGATCAAACTACAGCACCGCTCCATCACATCAGGTATTTCTGGTCACCTAATGGGTACAACTTCATAAAGTCAGACTAAGCAGCAGTCTTTACAAGCTTTACAAGCTTTGCTTACGTAGGAGAGGGGAAAAACAAACAAACAAAAGACACCCATCATTTAAGTCACATAACTTCCAAAGAAAAAAATAAAAATCAAACCCTTTATTTTCTTTTAAAAAAATACATATTTGCAGTCATGTGATAGTTATCATAGTTGTTACCAGTTTACATAGTTCCAAGAAACTACACAGTGCTCTAGATTAAATATTTAAGATAATTTAGTATACGAATGGCCTCATTAATTTCTGGATTAGAAATGGTATACATCAGGGTGTGCAAAAAACTTGCAAGTCAGAAATTAATGCTGCAGTGGTGTAGTTTAAGTAACATTATAGACACATTAAACTTTTGGTCATGAGTAATTGTATACAAACCATAACAGTATTAAAATACATATTTTCATAAAAATACCATTGTGACACTTCATATCTAAATAAGACATTTTTAGAAAGATGGTATGAAATATTTATCATACAAAAGCATATTCTTACAGCAGGATTATGTCTTAAGTTTTTAAAAATTACAAGCACTTAAAAGCAGAATTTTTTTTATAACTGTGATCCACTTTTTATATAAAAGTGTATGCTGTGTGTACACTATAGCATTAAGTTTATTCTTCTTGAAACTGGTCCAAGTACAACTTTGCATGTGGAGCAGCTAAAGTTCTTATATACCACTGAAACTTGCTCAAGAAGATAAATATCACATTCTTTATGCATGTCTGCTATATGCATATAACTGAGAATAATTTTATGCCACAGTTTGACCTTTCCATAGGCTTTTTTCAGTTGAAGACAACATCTTCTCCCTCCAGCCCCATTACCTTCTCAAACACCCTACTGGTATAAGTAAAAAAATAAAGTAAAAAAAAATTAAACATTTTAACAGGAGCTGACTGCTATTATCTCCAACTGAAAGAGATTGTATATCAGCTAACTCTACTGAAATAACTGATTTAAAAATCCATATTAGAACACTGCTGTGTTTATTTCCTGTGATGAATACTGCATACTTACATTTACTCTAGTGATCCACTTTAAATCCTGAATGTTAGCAGTTTAAAACCGTCAATTAGTGTACAATTACTTTATATTTAAGGCATGTGAGTAAGAGCACCCTAATCAACTGACATTGAATGGAGGAGACTTCAGGAAATTTTTGTCAGCTGCCTTCTCTTCTTTAAAGATGCTAAATTAACATGGGTTTGAAGAGATGATAAGGAGGAGAAAGGAAGAAAGTTAAGAACCTTTCTGATTACTTCAGGTGTCCCTGAAACAGTTTTAAAAGCAATGATTTACTGGTCAAATACTTCAACTAGAATATATTGTGACCAAGTCACATAATATGCCAGTTGAGTTTATCACCAGATGAAAACTAAAAGGAAAAAAAAAAGAAAAGAAAAGCAATCAGATAAGATCAAGAGGACAGTACAGGATCAATATTGCCTACCCCTGAGTTAACAGGATTGGGTATAGCAGCACCAACATTCTGCAATGCCAGCATTGCACCATGGTCCTATACTGTGGTATAGTCTCATATGTCCACAGATTTTTCTTTAAGAGCACTTATTTCAAACATTACTAGACACAGGAGTTCTTTTAGTTGCATTGGTATTTAAGCAGAAAAAACAGTTAAATTAGTATAGTGGGCTATACTATTAGTACAGTCAATTTGTAGTGTTAATATACTATTTAGATCTGTGTTCCGAAGTTGGTAAGCCACTGCCTTCTGTGAAACTACATTTGCCTTTTTTTTTGCCTGCACAAAAAAAGCTCAGTGGAGATCATGTTGTGCCTGTTTTGAGCAAGATGTCCTGTAAATCATCTGGAAGTGCTAGTATAATGTCATTGATGTGTGTCTGCAGCTTTTTCAGAGTGTCAGTTTTCACAGGAAGCTGTTCTCTGTCAGCCTGCAACTGCAAAGGTACAATAAGACATCATTTCTACTAAAAAGGCAAGTTTACCTTAAGACACACCCAAATGAGATATTAGCACATCTGGAAAATGAATTCCTCATTTACTGACTGAGTAGGAATTTGGACAATAGCAGGCTTCCTCAACAACCACACAACAGCACGAGCTAATGCTGATTTGGACTTTCAGTAATCTCAAGACAGTTTGGTTTTCTGCTTCCCTGAGGATTCAGCGTTTCTCCCACTTCGATCAGTCACAAAGTTCCAACCAGTTTTTAAAAAAGACAAGTCAGTGCAATGCTTCCCACGTAGCTGGATGATGTTGGGTAGATAGCTAACTCTCCAGTCATGGCTGAAATGAATTGGTTTCGTTTTAAAAAAACTGAATGACTGATTCCTTGAGCTACCTAGATCTTAAGCAATATTTTCATTTAAGTACCCGTAAACACAACTAAATTTGCTTTTATCTAGTTAAGTCAGGCAAATTTGAGCCATGTTCAATTCAGTTACTTACCAGTTTATTCTTTAACTTTAAGACAAGATCCACTGTTTCTACTTCAGTATGCTTCTGACTCCAGAAAACCAAGTTCTGAAAGAATAAAAATTAATCATTGAAATATTTATGGCAACATATGTAATTTTCAGAAGTACTGTTAATTTACACCTACTGTGCAGAATGAATCTTCTCCTTTTCCTTATTCTCCTGCCATTTACTAAACTCATTTCACTCATTTACTGTCTCTACTGTGAACTGCAAAATCTGCTTTATTTGCATGTTTGCCCTGGACTTAGGAAAAGTGGAGATGAGAACATAAACACAGTACAAAGGAAAAAAAAAATCATGCCAAAGAGGCTTAGTTTCAAAAATAGTATCTACGAGGCAAAATGGCAGTGAATGTTTACCAAATCCAATCTGCCAGCACAATAAAATATCAAAATAGTGCCAGGCAACACTTCTTTGTAGGGCATTAAAGGAGATGACAGAGTCGATAACTAGTAAAATATATTTGTTAAGTGAATTTTCTTATGGAAGTTCTGTTCCCTTACCCCTTTACTATTCACCTATTAAAGACATGCTCATGTACAGAAAGATGTAACACTTGGATCAAAAAAAAAATAATCAACAGAGTCAGTAATAAATTTATGACACATTCCCTTTCCTTACAATAAATTAATGTCAAATATAGTTGGATAGACTCTAGGTGATATAATTGACGAAGGTATTGCCCTGCAAGTTATTTGGACTGCTCTATTGGAACAATGTATTTGGGTTGCTACAATTTACTCTTTAGGAATTGACAAGGCAAGGGTAAAAATTAATGTCTTTTTAACAATAACCAGCACAATTTTTGTTTGTTTGTTTTAAAGCTGTGGTGCTGACTTATGTTTTTGTTCTTTGTTTTCCCTCTCGGAATTGACAAAGCAAGGGTAAAAATTAATGTCTTTTTAACAATAACCAGCACAATTTTTGTTTGTTTTAAAGCTGTGGTGTTGACTTATGTTTTTGTTCTTTGTCTTCCCTCTCTAGCTGTACAATCTCTTCTCCTCCTGCTATACCTTTCTTTATCAGTTGTTCTGACTCAAATTATACTGATAGCCACTTCAGCTTCTTAAGTAAAGAAGGGATCTTACAACGTAAGATAATTTCTGTGGCATTTTGTTATATATCAATAAACAGATTTCACTTCTCAACTTCCAATTACTATGTATCAGTTATAGGCTTATTTACTATCTATATCTAATTACTTGTCAATTTTCTGTGGTACTCACTGAGTCTATACCTTCAAAGCTACAAACTATATCACAAATAAAAACATGCTGGAATGCCAAGGAAGGAAGCTGAATTAGATAACACCAAATAAGAGGAAACCCCCTTTTTTTTTCTGGAGGGGGGAATATTCCATTTCAAAATACACAACAAAACAAAAAAGGATTAATGATACATTTTACAAATGATGACAGTCATTATAAAAAAAACAAACTGTATTTCATGTTCTCTTTTGCTATGTTAGTTCTAGCTTTTTCTTGGTTAACAAGTTTATGTTTTGCTAGATCAGACTTGACAAAATTGTCCTCGTTTTTATGGTCAACTAGTGAAAAAAGCAGGAGTAAAATGGACTTGAAGGGGAATATATTTTTATTACAATAATCATAAGCACACATTTTTCTAACCTCATTACAAAGTGCTTCTAAATGAAGGGCCTCCAACTTCTGTGTCATTTCTTTCTGCCGGCTCCTAAACCAACCATCAAAGTTGGGTGATTTCAAAAAATGCCTGGTAAAACACCAAAGCAAAAGATATTTTAATTACCGCTTTGATAACACCCAGTTTTCTACATAATCAAATGTAAAGTAATTATGCTTGAGGTTGAAGAAGGTATTAAGACCCTTCCCCTGTTGACTTTCTAATGTTCTGAAGTGGAGTATAACAGGTGCTTCTATTAATCAAGACAAGGATTGAGAAAACAACTCCTTTCAGACAAGGAGTATGAAAGACAATGAAGATTAGGAATTTCATCAGGAAGAAAGCAAGGCTCAGTTGGAAATATCCTCATTTTTATCTTTCAGTTTGATTAGAAGGCGAAATCAAGTCAGAACCAGAAATAAAACCACAAATAATACTGCAATACAGAGATGTGTAGTGTTAGTAGCATCTTATGAAAACAGGTTACAGAGAAAGAGATTTAAGTAAAGTGTACTAAGCCCTACAAATTCCTATTAAAGCATATATTCTAAAAGTAAATCTTACTCAAATCAATACCGGTAATAAGTTTGCTCAGGAAAAGAGCATTTGTATTACTGATCTGTCTTCACTGGTATAATTTAATTTTTTTTATGCTGATGAAAGAAATGACCTGTAAAGTCCTATCCAGTCTCCTTTTAAACCTGACGTGAGCTGTGGTCCTGCTTTTTCCAGTGTCTTCATGAAGTCATCTTGGCTAAACTGCCTCAGCTGTGGTGGACTCTATGGAAACAAACAAACAAAAAAAAATCAGCAGCATACCATAACTGTTTTCTCTCATCACCAATTTCCAGCTCATTTAAACTATATGTCCTTACCTTCCATGGTGATATGCATTTTTGCAAAGGCATTAGGCTTGCCACATAACGTTCCTAGGGAAAGGAAAAAGAAAGGCTGCTTGCATAACCGTTATTAAAGACACACAGTCCATGTGTTATGTTCACTTATCATTTCTGACCACAGCACTTTCTCTTCTAAGTACTGGTAAAGGGTGGGGTCATGCATATTTACCCCATGAAAGCAGAAGGAGCTTGTCTTTGTATTCTTCCCCAACTACAGAACTTTAAGTCAGCAAGATTCAAGAAGGACATGAGGGAAAGGAGGACAGGAAGCAAATGTATACATGGAATATATATATCCTGAACTCCCAGCCCTAGTAAAGTATCTCTCTTTGGTGACAGTCCACAGGTACCTTCATGTCATGGGCGATTTGAAACATTAATCCCACTCTGTATCAAGTGTTTGGAAGTGATTTTCAGAGTCCCTCATACACATGTTAAATACAGAACTAACCTACAAAACGCTGTATATCAGCTGTGGGCATCTCTGCAGTAGCCCTGCTTGGCAAAGGCAGGGCTAGAGCCCCAGCTGGCCATCTAATGTACGAGTAGTGGAGACATTTCTCAATAAGGCCACTGCTGAAGCTTAACATCTGACAACAGGAAGCAGCTCTGCCTTGCTAGCCCACACAAGCACATCAATATAAGCTGCTATACATTTTGAAAGTGTTTGTACGCAAATGGCCATACATGGCAAAATAGTAAGATAAGTAAATTAATTGCATAGAGGACAAGTAATTAAATGCTCTGTCTGTACAGGGCAGATGAAAGGAACAGAGATGTGCTAAATACAGTTTTTCATGCCAAGCACAACAGCAGTGAGTGCACAAAAATTACTGGAAAAGGGAAAAATTCTCTAAACTTTAATGATTCTCCCCATGTACTCCACTCTCATGAGACCCCAGCTGGAGTACTGCATCCAGCCCCGGGGCCCACAACACAAGAAGGACATGGACCTGTTGGAACAAGTCCAGAGGAGGCCACAAATATGGTCAGAGGGCTGGGGCACCTCCCATATGAGGACAGGCTGAGAGAGTTGGGGTTGTTCAGCCTGGAGAAGAGAAGGCTCCAGGGAGACCTTAGAGCAGCCTTCCAGTGCTGAAAGGGAGCCTGCAAGAAAGCTGGAGAGGGACTTTTTACAAGGCGTGTAGTAATAGGATGAGGGGTAACGGCTTTAAGCTGAAAGAGGGCAAATTTAGATTAGATATTAGGAAGAAATTTTTTTCTGTGAGCGTGGTGAAGCACTGGCCCAGGTAGCCCAGAGAAGCTGTGGATGCCCCATCCCTGGAGGTGTTCAAGGCCAGGCTGAATGAGGCTTTGAGCAACCCGGTCTAGAGGAAGGGGTCCTTGCCCACAGCAGGGGGGCTGGAACTCAATGATCTTTAAGGTCCCTTCCAACCCAAACCTTTCTATGATTCTGTGAACCTTCTCTTTACTAGGCTAAACAGTCCTGGCTCCCTCAGCCCTTCCTCATATGAAAGATGCCCCAGTCCTTCAATCATTTTAGTGGCCCTTCACTGGACTCTCTCCAGTACCTCCATCTCTCTCTGGTACTGTGGAGCCCAGAAGTGGACATAATACTCCAGGTGTAGCCTCACCAGTACTGAATTAATGGGAAGGAACATCTCCTTCACTCTGCTGGTAACACTCCTCCTAATGCAGCCCAGGATACCTCTAGCCTTCTTTGCTTCAAGGGCATATGGCTGGCTGATGTTCAACTTCATGTGCATCAGGACCCCCAGATCCATTTCTGCAAAGCTGCCTTCCAGCCTGGCAGCCCCCAGTATATGCTGCTGCATAGGTTTATTCTTCCCCAGGTGCAGGACTTTGCACTTCTCTTTGATGAACTGCACAAGGTTCCTGTCAGCCCATTCCTTCAGCCTGTTGAGGTCCCTCTGAACAGCAGCATGACCCTCTGGTGTATCAGCCACTCTGTTCAGTTCTGTACCATCAGCAAACTTGCTGAGGTTACACGCTGCCCCGTCATCCAGACCACTAATGAAGATGTTGAACAAGACTGGACCCTGTGTTGACCCCAGAGGTACACTGCTAGATACTGGATAGGTCCTGGACTTATTCAGTCAGGCTGCCAAAAAAAGCTACTCCATATTGCATATATAAAAAACCCATTAGTCTAAGAACTCACTAATGGAATAATGAAACTTTCAGTCAATTCCAGAAAATACCGACGAAGAATCACACTCTGTGCTTCTGTAGGACGCTTCTGTTGTACACCCTTAAAAAACGAAATAAAATATCACAACAAGTCTGTTAGGCCAAAGTATGTAAGTAGTTGTGGGTTTTTTTTAAGAATATTTATTCCAGTGTTTCTGTATTAATTTGCCATAACCTTATATATAGCACCCCCTACCCTGGAACCATTAAAGGAAAGCAATACTGTCAAGTTCTTTTGCACAGATATTCATCCCTTCTATTGCTGATTTTTTTATTTTCATGTAAAGAAATGCAAGGTAAGAAAAATGTCTATAAACGAGCTTGTGCAAAACAAGTTTGGAAGCTCTGATTCTCACACACCTCATGCGCAAGATTTCTAGACCAAAGAGACCAGAGTGGGATGGCAGAGGATGGAAAACCCAGAACAGATTAACTGATCAATCATTTCAATTCTCTAAATTATTAAGCTAACTTCTTGAGCTCTACCATTCACGTTGTTATAGAAACTGCTGACAAGGCAGCAGCCCTTCTACAATGACGGTGTATATCTATCAGTTCAGTTATAAACTGGGGCAAAGGAAACAAAATCTAGTTTCATTTCAGTTATGTAGACAGAGCTCAACCTTAAATGAAAACACTGTACACCAGTACACAAAGCAACTTCCATTGAGAAGAATCTTGCAGTATTACCTTTTGTAACTGCTTGATGATTTCTTCATCTTTGTTCAAGTATGGCTTGTAAGAGGTATAAACACCTAAAGAAAAAAAAACAGCATATTGCCAAAGGAAAAGTGGGGTATACTTTTTAAAATTAAAATACTGTAACTCTGAAGCAACTTATTACCAGGTTTGGAGTCCAAAGTTTTTAAGTTCTTCAGTTTTTTCACTTTCACCTGCTTTGGAACTTCACCTGCCAAAACATTTGAAGCCACCTTACTGGAAATCTCCATCTCTAATATTAGATACTACAGTTGATGTGCTACACGTTGCACTGATTTAAGAAACTGATACTTTCATTTGGAAGACTATCCAATATTGTAAGAGGCATTAGAAACGCTGACAAGCAAGTATATATCCAGAAATATCTAGTAAACACATGAATAACAGCATACAGGCTTTTAACTTATATAAGGGTTCCCTGTTGAAAAAAAACAAGCATGAAAAATCAAACCAAAACACCAAAACACCAAAAGAACCACCTTCTGAATCAAAGCAGCCAAGGAAAAATACTGACTACATAGCAGTGAATGACTGTTTCATTAATTTCAAATTTTATTCCATCTTCCTTTGTTCCCCTTAGGGTAAATGCTTTCAATAACAAATCTTTAGTATCTTGGACAAACAAACATTGTATACAAGAAATTAAAACAGTGGCCATGGAGTTAAGTGTTGTAAGAAAATAAATTTAAGTCTCCTTTCCATAGGCCAAACTAAGGGTTTTTTTGTTTATTTTTCAAATATATTCTTCTCCAGCCAGAAGACCCTAAACCCTGTTAATAGTCTTGCAGCCTCAGCAGGACCTTCCTCTTAGATCTAGTAGGATGCTCAACTTCAGAAAAGATAACAGTATAAATTACTATTGAAAGTGCAGAGTGGGGAGAAAAGGGGAAAAAAACCCCAACAACAAAAAAATCACAAGGCCTCTCTTTGTCCCTAAAGCGATAAAATGTAAATTTTTAAAGGCAGGTCAGACAAATACATCCCTAGAACTTCCTGACTAAGCATTTCAAGAGCTGCACCAAAACTTTAGAATTTCATACTCAAAATTGTCTATCAAATTTGAAGACAACCTGTGTCTATGGCTTTGCAGAGGTTTAATAGTTTAATTAAGATTCTATTTTCCAAACCTTAACTACACAGCAGCCAGCTAACTC
Organism: Pterocles gutturalis; assembly: GCF_000699245.1. Taxonomy (NCBI): domain Eukaryota; kingdom Metazoa; phylum Chordata; class Aves; order Pterocliformes; family Pteroclidae; genus Pterocles; species Pterocles gutturalis. The sequence continues at coordinate 15,701 of NW_010105267.1, read as the reverse complement.
TGCCTGCTTCCTTCCCTCTCCCCAAAATTCCCCCAAGTACTCTGAAGCACACACGAGATTTTAAAGTAAAGCAACACCTTGCCTTATTATATTGAACACTGTACATAATCCTTAATTCATTTAGTGTATTCATAAATTGAATGTAACTTATTCTACAAAAATGAATTTCATTGTGTATTATCCTAACTGGGTATTTATGCATTCCCACTTTCAGAACAAAATAGTGAACCTGTCACAGCAAACAGCTACATTCAGGAATTTCATATAATAATTAGAGTACTGCAGTATTTTATTACAGGCTAGCATTTAACACGTTATCCAAAGATTACATTAAAATTCTACTCAATCATGTAAGGAAATCATCCAACTTGAATAAACAGTAATTACTGGAATACTGCCAGATTAGAAAAATATTATCAAAACATTTGTCAACAAACAACTTTTTATGTTATTGTAACAGTCAAACTTAGCTTTCATATGGGTCTTACTTTCTGTGCACTTGCTGTGACTGATTTATTACGTTCTACTCATCCTAAAATTAACATCAGTAATAAATCATACTTCTCATTTTAATACCTTATTGGTAGAGATACAAAAACAGGGTTGTGCAAAAGGTAAAACATTATTACTAATGAGTATTACCACCTTTTGCATTTAATATACTAGATTTGGCAATGAAAGACATACAGTACTCGAGGCTAATTTCACCTGACAGATCTACATCCATGAGGATTTGGTTAGTATTACACTAAATTAATTTAACTAAATTACATATGTTTGTAAATAAATAAGCACAAAGTTAGATCTTGTTGCACAGGACTGTAGAAGATATTTGTACCTTACCTGGAAGTTTAATATCTCCAATTCGGATAATGTGAGGCCAGTGCTGAAGTGTTTTAGCAAAAAAAGGATTTGTCACCCCTAGAATGACAGATGGTCTAGAAAAGTAATGTTTAAAATATGACAGTAAGAGCTTCTGTCTTAATTAATACAAAAGGTCAACTTTAATTCTTAACTTGAAATTATTTTCCTCTTGTATTTAAGAGTTACATTCTAAGTTACACATAAGAGCACAGTGTGTTTATCAAAGTTCCAAAGTTTTAGAAAATAGCAAGACAGATTATCTTAAAGTCCAAATGGTAGTGGTTATTCTCTATAAGTGATGACATCTTCTGCTTAGACTCTTGGCTAAATTCTGTCCATTTGCAATGATGAGAACAGGGTATTATCTGATTATTTTTTTTTTCCTTCTTTGTAATGAGCAGGAATCTGACCCATGTTTGAAACACAAATTGCTACTTTTCAAGGTTGATTATAACACACTCTCAGTACTTGAATGTGCATGTCAACGTAACTGCTGTTTGTATGAGACTTCTCAGCAGAGTTACTGCTCAGATTACATGATTGAGACACTTAGTATCCTACTTCATTTCCAACACTTTAGCATTCTTTGTCAAAAAGCAGTTATCAAGTGATGAAGTACAAGCATATTAATAGCCTTGTGCCCAAGCTCACAGCCTGTCAGATTTTTCTGTCTACTCTGTGCTTAGAATCTGTCTTTGAGGATGCACAGGGGCACCCAGAGAACAAGAGGCAGTAAGAGCATAGGGCTGCTGCTACAACATAGGCCTGCAGAATTTGGGATTCACAGCACTAATATGATGAAACACCACCATATTTTTCAGTATAGTGGCTGCTATCCATTTTACAGCCAAATGTTAGATAAGGAGAGAGTGTAACTGCAAGCCTCATTGGAACTGCCATATTAGAAACAGGCATTCTCCTTCTGCCTAGGAATGCCTCAAGTCTAACCTCACTTAACTAGAAAATGTTCTCGTGTGTATTTTGTGGGAACCCAAAAGCAAGATTCACACAGAATTGGTTTGGACCAATGTACACAAATTGACGTTCTTTTACTAACAGGAGGGTCAAAGACCAAGAGTTAAAGTCAAGTGAGGCTTTCATTTACATACACACAAAAATAATAATTCTCCAGGTCAAGGTAAACTGGTAGCAAACCATAAAGAATCTTGTTTCAATGCTACTGGTGATATAATAGCAAGACTTGGTAAGCTACTTGGTCACCTTTAAGAACCTTAATATCATATTTACCAGTACCAATTCCAATTTTAAACCACTGAAGTAATTTCTGAAAAAAAATCTAAACATCAAGATGAAAAATATCCCTTTGCTCCCCCTCTCGCTAAAGGTAATAAAAATGCACTGAATCTGCATGATCTGTATTCTTCCCCTTCTTAGAGCCACTGCTTTAAAAGCGTATTTCCAGTCTTTCCAACTTTTCCGTTGTCTGTAAGAAAGCCAGAGCAACTCTACCTAATGCACATACTGAACAACCTTTCTGTTTTGCTACAGAAGAGCAGATGCAATTTTTAAACATGGGTTACTAAAGTTTAACAAATTCTTCCTGGAATTATTTTTAGAAACTAAATTACATACTGTGTAACTATTCCCATGGAATAGAATCTGAAACACAGTGCCTATGTTTGTATGTTTTTCCACTGCTCTATCTCTGGCAATACTTTAGTTGAGAGGAAAAATACAGTAAAAAAAAACACAAACAATCTGAAAAAAAACCAAAACAACAAAACAACAAAACAAACAAAAAACCCAACACAACAACCACTGCCTCTTCAGACATTAGAAAAAAATTATAAAAATATCAGTGAATCTAACACATGCATTCCATTCCCAAATCAAGTTGCACTTATTTATTTATTAACATATAGTAAGAAATATTGGAGGTGTATGCTCTCAGAATAAGCGTAGGATAAAAAAAGGGGGGGGAAAGTATGTCCTTAAAGCAGTTTCAAACAGAACTGTTTTTGTAGACACATGCTCTTGAAAAAAGAATCTTAATTTCTGAATTATTTACAATGTTTTCCTAACAAATTCAGTGAAGAGATATTTACTTTTAAAATTGTCTCAATTAGGACACCGACTAAATTAACTTCACAAAACAGCTGTATGGATGTTGAATTCTAGAAGTCACTTTCTTTAGTAATTGCTTAAAAATAACAATTACAGCACAATTTCCCAAGGAGCTACAACAGAGCTGGTGTTGCATAGACAAACCCTTACAGAAAAGCACAACTTTTCTAGCTTTCATATATGCAGTTTTACTTATTCTGTACACAAGTATCCTATGAAGCTCAAATGCAGTTTAATAATGACATTGTTTCATAACTACTTTATCCTATCTAACTGGACTGAAAACTTTATAGAATTAATTACCGCACTTTGTAAGATAAACCTTGTAAGTAAGGAGTCTAAATGTAATTCTCTAGTGATAGAAATTCAGAATAGTTAAGCAGAATCTTAAAACATTTATGGTTATGAGTGGCTTTGAGAAATATCTTCACAACAAAGTTTGATTTACTTACGGGGCTTGTGTGCGAGTTGTATATTCTTTGAACTCACTGTCATGTATGGTAAAGTATGGCCTGAAATCACTGCAGTACTTTAACGGTGAAATACAACTGCAAAGTAGAAAGAAGATAAGCTTGTTGTAGGTGTACAGTGCACATTTCATTAAAGAAACAAGCAAATCTAAAATTTGTAATGCTTTGTTATATTCAGATCAAATGAAATTGCACTTAGCTGCAATCTACGATAACTCACTTGATCATCAGTTAGAAAGCTCCACTACATTTACCTAACAAGTGCCAGCACAGTTTCTGAGGATTCTGATGGTGATGGTGCCATCACGACGAGTGGTTCTCCCAGTAGTACTAGTTCCCAAAGCATCTGAATGTGAAAGAACACTGGACAGAAACACCTAGAACCAGATTGAGGTATTTTAATACACTTAACATAACCAGAGGAAATATGAATTTAAGAACTGGATAAAAAGGAAGTTGGCAGTAGCATTTAATAGTAATTTGAAACATATAAAATACTCTTTTAAAATGGAACACTTATTGAACTTGCTTATTTATTGCAGTTTCAGCCTACATGTTGTCTGAATTGGTTTTTAGCCAGCTTTACAGAGAAAGAATATTAAAACCAATACCGATAAACGTTAGCTTGTGAGCTATGAGATATGTGTTACAGAAGCGTCATAAATCTTTGACTTGTGGGAATTCACAACTAGGAATAAATCAGTCCAAACTCCTACCTGAAAAGATCTACTTCATGAACAGTTGGTAAAGCCATGGAGACCTGAGCATCTGCCTAAAAGACATCGCAATGCTTGGTTTTTAGTCATCAGAATACCTAGATATTAAATGAAACAGTTTTCCTTAAATGCTTACAGACAGTAGATGGTATATACTCTCATTATTTACCACTACTGTACTACTGCAGTACATACTACATTATCTCCAAAAGTAACTATTTTTGTGTGCTAGAAGCAAAATCTCCCCCAACACACACACCACTTATAGGCATGCAACTTTCAGTCCAGAAAAGATAAAAAAATACTGAAGCTGTTTTAAACAACAGTCATGCAGCACATAAAGGCACAGACAGATGTGTTTTATCACTGTCTTTTATGGCTGAAGATTTTTAATTGAGATTTCATCCTTAAAAAAAAACAAACCTTCATGCAGCACATAAAGGCACAGACAGATTTGTTTTATAACGGTCTTTTATGGCTGAAGATTTTTAATTCAGATTTCATCCTTAAAAAAAAACAAACATGGTTTAGTATAGAATCATAGAATGGTTTGGGATGGAAGGGACCTTAAAGATTATCAAATTCCAGCCCCCCTGCCATGGGCAGGGACACCTCCCACTAGCCCAGGTTGCTCAAAGCCTCATCCAGCCTGGCCTTGAACCCCTCCAGGGATGGGGCATCCACAGCTTCTCTGGGCAACCTGGGCCACTGCCTCACCGCCCTCACAGGAAAAAAAATTCTTCCTAATATCTAATCTAAGTCTCCCTCTTCCAGCTTAAAACTGTTAGCCCTTGTCCTGCCACTACACTCCCTGATACAGTCCCTCCCCATCTTTCCTGTAGGCCTCCTTTAAGTTACAGTTTCAACCATTAAAATAATGTTCCAGTTCAGTAATTTTGTCAGCCAACTATCCTCTTCCAGGAGCTGGACACCCTCTTCTAAAGTACGTGGGCTAACTGCATACTTTTCATACCTTTTTTCTATGAAGAATCCAACTCAAGACTCCTCCTCAAAGTTTCAAAGACACTGGATTTCATTATTATCAAAGTACATGAGGATTTGCTACCAGTCTTTTATGAAGAACTTTAAAAGAATGAAGGCAGATATTTAGCCTTGTGTTGGGGTTATATACAACAGAAGTATCTAATCTCTACCTGGTGCATATTCTGTACTATCGGTGTTGTTCCAGGCTTGTCACGATATGTTGGAATCCGCAACTTGGAAAGAAAAAGAAAGGTGTTTTTTTTTTCCTTGTATCAAATTCAGCAGAGACTTAAAATGCTGACATACAGATGAGATATATTTAAAGAGATGTACTACAGCATGATGCTTAATTTACTCTACAGAACATCCACATAACAATGAATACATAGCTGAAAAGTACAAATCATTGCTATGGGGCATCAATGTGCAATACTATGCAGTACTACATTGCAAATTTAATATTAGAATATGAAAATTTTACTTCTGTTAAAAAAGACTACTGATAACATTAGTCACAACTATTACAATAACGTCAATAAAAATATATTTAAATGTTGGAGAGAATGATCTGAAATAAGGTTATGGGATTTTAAGGTGGTACAGAATTACTTTTAGAAAAAACGCTCTCCTAAAACATCAGACATCCTGGTGGCTATGAGGCAGAATCCAAATAGACTGAACAACATAAATATATTTTTCTGACCTCACAGTCTGCATCTATAAGCCTTCAGTACTACAAATTTAATCATACTGGAAGCTCATGTACACAAATGGGTGTACTTCATACACAACAATTAAAACTGACTGACCAAGCACTGTAAAAAAAGAGAGACAGTATCACTGAAGACAGTAACGATGGCTTTACTCAGTTTAGGAATGCAATTTCAACTCCTATGGATGAGAATTACTGATGAAATAAATGCAGACAATACCCAAACATATATTATATGAGATATAATACCATTATATGATATACATACCCAAATATCTGACACTCATTATTATCACCCAGAACACTGCTTTATTAAATTTGTGCTTTCAGAACAGCTTCAGAAACTTCTCCTTCCTCTCCCTCTCCCTGGTGAGGTACATGTGTCTAGCCATAAACTCAAGAGGAATGTACTTCCAGCTGTAACCTCTGGATCCATTAAAACTATTTAATTGCATTTCATATGAAGATGCTATGGCTCCCAGAGGCCCAGTTCTTAGCCACCACTTAACCTCTACAATTCCTCCCTATGCACTAGATACAACTTCTTTAATGGGTTCCTTCAGACGTATTTCCCTTTAATTGAAAATTATCAACAGACCAGGAAATTAATTTCTGGTGTGTGGGCCAAAAAAAGATTTTTATTTGTCAAACTTCAGGAACAAAAATGATTTTCATCAATATATTTAATTTGCTTGACTGGAATTTAATTTTCAGTATTTTGAAGTGTTACTTAATGTTTGATTTGACAAATATAATTAGCATTAGAGTCTCCTAGAATGCATATTCCAGAAGGATAATATAGACACTGCAATTAGTAGTTGTACTGAAACATGGCTTCTTAATATCTACAAAAATTACATGTTAACCTGTACACCATAAAAGATCCTCCCCCGCTCCCCCCAGTCAAGGAACCTAATCAAGATCTCCCAGACCTTCACTCTGCGTGCACTATACATCTATTCCTGTTCTGAAGTATGAGACACTGAAAACATGGCAGAATGCAGTGAGTACCTACACAGTAAATGGAGGAGAAAATACCCTCAAAGAAAAAGAAGTGCAGGAGTATTTACCTTCATTATAATACCCATAACAGGCAAATGCAGTATTTTCCCTGGAATTGGTGGTGGCCAACGATCAACATCGCTACAAACTTCAGGAAAAAGTATAAATTATAACTAGTTTATACACACTATAACCCATGATATTGTAGTCACCCTTGTACACATTGCAATTTTAAATTAGTGCTGATAGCCCGCAACAGTTCTACTTATCTCATGATCACTTTAAAGAAGTTTTACACCCTTTTTGACATTCTTAATGTATTATTTCATTAGAACCATAAAGGTCTCCATTTCAGGGAAACTATCCTTTTGTCTGCCAGTTTTTGTAGCAACTAGACTCACAATTAGTTGAAGAAATGTTATGTGAGAAACCATGAAAGTACATATTAAGAAACTTTGACAAGGATACACACATTTATGTACATTAGCTACTGTAGAACAGATAAACACAAGTAGCTAAGGAGAAAGCTAGCTTTCTAGCTTGGCTAGGATGTTTTTGATCATTTTGTTGTAAACAATTATGAATACCACTACTAATGCCTGTAGTTTTTGCAGAGCTTATTTTGTTCATAATACAACTTGTCAAAAAAAACCCTGTTTATCTACAGGTGATTAAAAAATACAATCCCTTCCAGAAATAGCTGCTCAATGAAACCACAAACACATCAATCCTGTGTAGGGCAGACACAGTACAAAGAACACAGCACTTCTTGGGAAAGAGCACATAAATTTTGCATTCGGCCCTCTCTGGCTCTTAAAGTTCTACAGTAAGGCTGAGGCACCTGTTATCAGTGCTGCTCTGTCGCTTTTTCCCTTTGGTCAAAAAAACCAACCAAACAAAAAACCGCAAAAAAACCCACACAAGATGACATTTGTACAGCTGCTTAACAGAAGTTGTCAGAATGCCCAAAAGCACTTTATTTGTGAAGAGTGCAAACTAAGGATTGTCATCAGCTACTTGTGCTGGGCAGCTGGTCCCGAAACATCCAAGAAAACTAGATGGTTTTTAGGGTGGAGCTTCAACTCTCCCAGAGGACCTAAAATTAGACTAGCTCCGTTCAGTGATCTAGAAATCAAGCCAGTTTGCTGAAGTTTCAACCCTCTACCCTGCAAGAAGACAGAAACACAAACTAGAATCTGACACTGTTGTTTGTTATTTCTCCAAAAGAAGTATGTGATATTTTAAGAGCTCTTCTAGAACAACATAACAGTACCACTACCTGCTTCCAGGAAAGCTTCACTTTTTTCAAAATATTCTGGTGCTATTTGCCTAAGCATGGTGCGAAAGAGATGGACATAAGGTAGCTTGCTGATGAGGACCAGTGACTGGAATAAAGAGTAAAAAAACAAAAATATAATTTTAAGTTAATCCTTTCCCTCAGTTCTATTGCAGTTCTGTTGATTATCCTCAGAGAACACCAGGTGTGATTTTTCTCACACATGCAAGCCAACCACATGTCTGACTACAGGCAACTGCCAACAAACAACTCCCAAAAGTTCCATCCTTTTTTTTTAAAAACACACAAAAAAATTCTGTTCTCACAGTGCAGCTGGAACATCACATAGCTGATGTAAAATCAGACCACCTTACTATAAATCAACAACAAATTTAGTTAAGAGAGCAAGATACTCTTCCTGCTCCCCTGAGGTCACTAAAACATAACTAATTTTTGAATTATTATTTTCGTAAAATAATTGAAATTACCTTCTGGAAATAGCCTCTTTTTAATGATTTGTCTCGAACTTGTCTGAAATATACATAGCCATAGTAATACGCTGGATCTTTCTGCAAAAGAAAATAAAGAATTCAATACAACAACCTGATACTGTCCTTCTTTCCAAAGCATCCAATATGCATTTTAAAAGTCTATTTCCCTGCAAGCTCCAAAGCTGATTAGATATAATAAACTAGAAGGATTACTCTGTTTATTGCATTATTTTTTTTAATGAGTACTTCAAAGGAAAAAAAAAAAGTGCGTGGAAACAGCTGTGCCTTCTGGCTTTACTATTTTTATATCTACTTTCTCCTGACAAACCATGAAAGCAAAAATAGAATTAATTTCCTGAGAAATAAATCAACACCCATAATTTTGCAAAGTAGCACTAAAAAGATTTCAGCAGTTAAAAACCTTAAGGCAAAGCATGGATGTGAAAAGATAAAAACTGGATTTCCAATGTATTAGTTTTATGAAAGATTCTTGAAATATTAAAGAAGCACGCTCTCACATTTTATCCTTCATCAATTTCACCCTTCCGACAAACAGGAATTCAAGTATTTGCCACATAAAGAGATCTAAATTGAACTTGAAAATCAGAGTTTCTAGACAGTAACAAAATAGGTCTGGTCTTCAATTTAATTCCTTGCAGTCCAAAACCCATAGTAATAAAGCTTAAAAGAATAATTAACAGAACTGATTATTAGTTACTTATTACGATAATGACATGCTACAAAAAATTTTTGCTGAGCTTTGTCTTTCAGGACATCCAGTTCAGAGATTCTGTTTTTCAAGCACTAAATTTAAGCATGAAGATCTATAAATTAGCATTACACAAAATAAATTAAGGTCATTTCTTCTTATTGCCAACCTTTAAGTAAACTGGTAGATCTCTATCCAATTGGTCCAGAAAACAACACAGTGAGACTTTCCTTCCAGGAGACCGTCGAAATCTAAAACAAAACTGTGTGTCCCCAAGACAACCTACATAGGGGGGGAAGAGATAAACAACAAACAGACAGTATGCTGAGCCTGAGCCCTGTTTAACATGAGGACTTGTTTACAGGCAAAGAGGTATAATAGTTTTGGTTCATTTATCTTGCACTCCTGTTGTGCCCTGCTATTGCAGCCATTTATACATTCATATAAGTGAACAATTTGGCATCTTTGGCAACAATAAATATCTTACCTTCAACAAGAAAAAAAAAAATTGCTCTGCCTCACAGTGAGTTTATTAGACTTATATCCTTAACAGGTCTACTAATGGTTGTCCTCCTACTGTTATGACACGTTTTATTGGTCTGCCTGTATTGTTCTGATCATCTTAACAACGTCATTTCTCTGTTGAGTGACTGTACTTAGCCTTTTTTTGACACCAAACAGTTCACTCATAAGTCACACTGTAAGAGTATTGTGCTGATCTCTTATAACTCCATGTGCGGGCCTACGACTCAGTATTTTTGAAAGCCACAAAACTAACTGCAGAAAACCAAGTAAACCTGAGTACTACTTCCTAGTAATACTCCCAAGCAGTGAAGTTTCCCTTAATTTCTACCAAAATTAATTTCTGAAAGAAAAATGTAATTATGTATATTGACTATGTGCAGTCTGAAAATAGATTTGGGCTAAGTTTGTATCAGATATCAAAGAAACTTTCTTCAGGTGGAACATGAGAACTGCAGTATCAGAACTTGCATCACTGATACCTCTCATGGCTGTGTTCTCGCTATTATAAGTTCTGTCTGCTGTTAAAAGAAAAGCTCCAAAAAAACCTTTAGTTAAAGTAGAAGCTATGTAAACTGAACAGAACGTTAAGAACACATGGGTATGTTACTCTAGCAAACCTGTAAAAAAAAAAAAGTCCCTTTGGAATGCAGTGTTATTACCATGAACACAATCAACTGAAAGGCAACCTCCTGGTAAGTGGACTATCTTCGCCATAACAATGTAAATGTTCATGTAAGTGACTATAAAAATCAATCTACTATAAAACTTATAGCTACTGTTACAGCAGTAAATTTCTGGCTGGCAAAGGACACTTGTTTTTCTATGTTGAATCTAACTTCTTCATTGCTGCTTTGCTCTTACAGCTTTCGGAGATAGTTTGCAAAGACCTCCAGGAAAAAAGTCATGAAGTCACTGCTGATCATCTGAAAGCTTCCCAGCTGTCTTGTCTCATATCAGCCAGTGCTAACTGACTACACAGTAAGGCAGAGCTCCATTCTCCAGATAACTATTCTTCAGACTTAGAAGGTCAATTTCATCTTCTCTTCCAGTCACATACATATTGCTGCTGCAACCACAGACAGCCCAAACCCTCAGTCAGACTCACTGGCTGTGCAACTGGCAGGGTGGACTAATGCTGGCATGTTCAGCACACTCGGGTCCGAGTCTTAGAAACCTTTGAAATCGCAGCGAGAAACCCAAAACACACCAAGACAAAACCAAAAGTAGCAAAGCACTGTGATGGGATAACCATCCAAGCCAAACAGGTAAGTAAAGCAAGTACTTAGCAATATGGACCAAATCAGAAGAAAAAGCACAGCACATGCCAGCAACACAGCGCTAAATATTTGCTCCAAGTTTTCATAGCTAGTTCCCTTCATCCAAAGCAAAAAAAAAACCCCAAAAAAACAAAAAACAAAACAAAACAAAAAAAACCCAAAAACTATTATAAAAAGCTATACAGAGGATCTAAAAGATTTTTTCCTGATGAAAGTAAAGCCTCCCTACATATACCTATTCTGCCTGAAATAACCTTACCGCCACTTATTTTAAAAAACAAAATTTTAAAAACTCAACCTTTGTTCCTAACACATTATTTTGTACCTTCAATACACTTTGTGAAGGTTGGACAGATTTACAATCATTAACAACATGACCAATAAGAAGATACAGTTAACCATCTCTCTCAACAATAGAAAGCAGCTCTTCCTCTATTTACATACAGGATATCAACAACAGAGAAAATATCTTAATTGTAATGACATTAAGACAAAGGGGAAAAATTAGCCAAGATATTCTGTAATATTACATAAGAGAGAGCTTACACACATTAAAAGCATCACCTCATACCAGAATTGTTCTGCTGCAGAGCAACCAAAAGCTCAAAGTAAGAGCAATTATAGGCACAAGTGTGTTACTACAGGTTTTGACTTTTGTAAAGAAATTAATGTAAAAGGAAGTGTCTGTACTTCTGCCATATCTTTTTGCAGGTGTTCCAAGTCATCAGCCACATGCCTCCTATTTCTCTTTGGCAGCAGAACAGTAGAAGTTTAGATTAAAGAAGAATTTAGCAAGCAGGACCACACACACAGCAACAGAAGCATCAAGAATAAAGAATAGCCTAGGTCTTCCCTTCACAACTGTTCTTTTTAAATGCGTTTGAATTTAAAAGTCAGTTTCACTGTTATGAATTTAGAAAATACACATTTACTCATTTAAGAAACAATGGTTCCATATCCCTTCCATTTGCTTTATTAAACCATTCATATTCTGTGCCTACACTTCTCTCTAGTATGACATTATTATTTTGTTTAAAAGTGTGATAAAGACATTAATTCTTTACTTGCAAAGTATTCTGAAACATCTGCATGTGTGTCATGTATAAGGTCTTACAGAGTCACATTCCTGACATTTTGTTTATATAAAAAAGACTTTTCTGACCTCACTGCAATACAGACAATTACATTTTACACTTAAACTTACTTACAACTTTTTTGCATTGTAATATTGATATTCATAGAAGCATTTAAACTAAAACTATTAATTTATATTGTCTGATTCATCTTTTTTAACATTACTTAGTCCAACAACAGACAACTACAGAGTGAAGGAAGCACTTACCTGAATTAGAATCTGGAAAAGACAAATAGCAAATATTGGTTTTCTAAAGGGTAGGGAAAAGAAAAGAGAGCTGTTATATTGCCTGAAACTACTAAACTAAAAACAAATTATAGACTTACACAGCAACCATGGCTTACCTCTTTATCTGTGAGTTTTGAATGTGGAGGATATATTACCTACAGGAAAAAAGTATTATTTTATTTGAAAATAAACTGGGTATAAGCAGTAAGCTTCTATTAAATATTTTTATGATAGAACCCTCAAACACCTGCCTAGCCTTTATGCTATTTTCAATTGTAAGCTATTAATATTATATCACTGTTATTATTTTTCATATGCTTTCAAGTTAATTTGATCATCCATCTTTACAGGGTATTTTGGATGCCAGCTGGAGACCATACAGATAAATGAAAAAAGTTCAGAGTACTTGAGGAGTTTAGTGCAACAGGCCTCAAAGAAGAGCAAGATTACACCTTTTAGCTTTAACTTGTCCATAAAAAATGCAGTAGATGATTCCACAGAAAGTCAATAACACATAATTGTCTAAAATCTGTTGCAATGGATAGTTAGGTAGAAGCAATCAAAATTCAATCACAAAACACCCTCCATATTAATACTAACTCTTGGAGGATGAACATTGGCCCCAAACAAGAGCTGGAAACTGTGAAAGCTCAAGGAGTACACTCAAAAAGACTTTTGTACTGACAGAAAAAAGTACATTTACTTAATACTTTTTTACAATGCAGAAATAAAAAATGATGCAATACAATGCAAGATAGGGAAGCACCATCATTTAAAAAAACCTGGATGTACACAATCAGTGATTATGCAAGTGAAAAAAGAATATACAGGAAAGAGGATAAACCTGAGATACTTAAATTTCAGCTAAAAAGTTCCTCAGTGCACCCCCCCCCCAAACTACTGAAATGGGTGGGCTAGCTTGTAAGCAAATGAAATTAAAAATAAATTCAAAGATTATGTTTCAAAGAAGGTTTCAGTGCTTTTGTAGATGAGAACTTCTGCAAGAATAGAAGTTCAATGCAAGAATACTAACTTAAGTCTAGAGTCCTAATATTACCATACTGTTAAAATCCAGTTATCTAATTTTATCTTGTTCGATAAAACATGGAGTAATGTATCTCCTGATAATTTAATGCTGTCCTACTCCACAGAAAAAAAGAAATATATCCACTGGCTGGTCTCTGACTAAGCAGGCTTTCTGTCCCCTGGCCATAAAGTCTCCAATTCATTTCTTCTCCTCAGTCCTCTATCCAACGATGTTCAGGAATACAACAGTATACAACAGAATACAACAACTACTAGTATAACTAACGCTAAAAGTATGCAGGTGTTCCACCCATATATCTACTGCATCTAGTAAACCTATCATAATCTTTTTTTAATATCTTAACATTTTCCTATGCCATCTTATACTAAGCAATACTCTTAAACGTAACTTTTTCAGCAGCTGAATGATGCTGAAATGATCTGCATCTAGTCAGATGACTGGAGTACAGTCCTTTTCTTCGGTAACCACTGCATCTTCCCAGAAGTCAGGAAGAAGAGTAAAACCAGTTCTAACTGTTACCTCTACCCTGTCACATCTGCCCAGTACAGATGGCTGTATCAGAATGATGTGGTGATAATGAAAGCAAGCCCAGCTCAGGTGAAGTTTTAACAGATTTTGCAATTTTCTGAACAACCTTACTAAAGAAATCCAAATAGAAAAGAGCATGAACACCACTCCTGTGAGCTACTCCTGTGCTTGCTGTTCATCACCAGGTGTTGAAGATGAAGCTGCCTATCAAAAGCACAAAACAAAGGGCAAAAGACAGGATGTCAAGAGAGACACAAAGCAGCAGAATTAGCAGAGATCATCGCTTCCTAGTTTCCAAATGTTTGCCTACATAAGCTAAATGTTCTTTACATGTATTTTATTTCCCCCAGAAATAACAATCTGCTGAACAGGAAACAACAACAAAAAAGCCTAACTTGTAAGTGAAAGAAAATTAACTTGAAAAGTGTGGCTATTGGAGGAAATATAACTTTGGTAACTGATGACTTGGGAACTCTTTGCCGCAAACAGTCATAAGAACTTTCTTCTAGAATTGCAGATTTGGGTGAGAAAACTGCTTCTGTCTAACGAGATTCCAAGAAAAAACAAAACAACATCTTGTGTGTGTATGCAACAAAAGAAACATTTGCTCTGCATTTCCATGTCATTTAATTTTCTGTAGTGTTAAGTAACCTAACTGTTAAGGATTCTAACTGAAACTAAAAGCTAATTATTCTTCCCGCAGCAACAGAAGTGAAAAAAATCAGGCCTTTGTTATGTAGACGTTTTATAAGTTTCATTTTATGTGTCCATTCAACTAAAATTAATGGCACTGTTAACAGAGTTGTTTGCAGACAAGACAGAGGCTACTCTCTGCTTCCCTCCCACTCAACATACCTGCTTAAATCACAGGTTATAAAGAAATTCTTGTCTTTATTCCCAGCAACACCTTATAATATTAAGTAAATACAACTCAGATAATTAGCACAGTATGCTGGTTTCTTAGTTGCATTTCTCCTGCAGCCAACAAAGCATATCAACTATGTATTTTAAATATTGTAACAGCTAACTTGGTTGAATTTAGGCCAGTCTGCCATACATTTATAATAACACCTCTTTTAAAAAAGGAAAAAAATAAAAAAAATATTTTTCCTGTACACCAGCTGTTTGCTGCACAGTCACACGGTGAAACAGGATGTGAAACTGATCCAAATGATAATTATTCCTTCTAGTTTATTTTTCAGCCCAATCACTTCCCTAACGCAGTTCCACCATTCAGTTTCATAGATGTCTGCCTGTTGCAGAAAATGGCAAAGAGCAGCAGGGACTTAAAAAAAACCTGCCCTTTGTGGCAGCATCACTAACGCATCATCACAGTTTGACATTCATTTAATGGTGCAAGGAAAATCTTTCAAACATTTAAATAATTTATTTGCATACCTCAGCGATCTGGAGAAAGCGGTTAGTTATGAACCCTACTTGCACTCACGCGGTTCTCCTACTCTTAAGTTCTTTACCATCTAGACATTACGGAAATCAGGGCTATTCGCGTTCAAAGCGACCTGACGATGTATTTAATACAAATCTCAGCACGAGATGAAGTCCCTTCACAACGGCACACTGACACGACAACCAGCGCACCGAGCACCGTTGCTGGAAGACAATTACCCTCACCTGGCGCTCCGGGACCGCT
>NW_010105266.1:37957-41094 GCF_000699245.1 Pterocles gutturalis | reverse complement strand
GCCTCGCCGGGAGCCTCTTCCTGGGAGAAAACACTCAAAGGTTAAATATACACTGGCTGCGGTTCTGCGGCTGGAAAGACAAACAGAAAACAAACGTTGGGTGTTCGGACAGGGACCCAGGGAGGATTTCGGTTGTGCCCGGGTGTCCCTCCGGCTCCATGTGGCCACTATCCGCTGCTGGTGGTGCTGTGCCAAATAGCGGTTTGGCACATGTCCTGCGGGGCTGCGAGCCGGCTGGAGGGGAAGGAGCTGGGCTGGGTGTTGGTACGGTGAGACCGGGCAGGAGCTGCTCTGGCTCCTGTCGTGGTTTGACACCGTGCAGCCGCTCACTCACCCTCCCTGCTCCTGGGGTTGGGGGGGAATTAAAGGGGTGACGGGAAAAGAGACTCGTGGGGTGAGATCAGAACAATTTAATAACTGAACTGCAATAATATTGGAAATTGTGATAATAATAGTGGTATATCCAAAGGGGTGACACCCAGTGACACTGCTCACCACCCCATGACCAAGGCTCAGCCTGTTCCCAGCCAACGATCCTGGAGCAGGGAGAGTCCCGAAACCACAATCTCGGAACAGAGATAAGAGCCTGAGTGTCTGAGAGACCGAGACAACCCTGAGAGATGGTGACCCAGAGGGAGATGACCCGAAGCAAGAGAGAGAACTGCCGGACAGAGCCTCACCTCTCCCCTGACCGTGCCGGGCATGGGATGGAACAGACCATCGGCCAGTTTGGGTCTCAGTCCTAACCCTGAGGTGGAATCCTGGGCTGGTCACAGATCTCATTCCCTTAATCTCTAGACCAGCCTCGGAACCCTTATTGAGCTCATTTAGTCCATGACTTTGGGCTCCATCTGTCATGGCAATCTTCCAGGGCAGGAAGAAGTGATGCACGGATGCGCAATGGTGGCCACAGCACACGGTAGCGGATGGTCTCTGCTGCACCTGGAACTCACCGTGCAGCAGCATAGACCCCCCTGGCCCCCTCCCACCGCCCAGGCTGGGGTCAGGGCTCCCTCCGGACCCCCCGTGGCCAATGGCCAAACCCCTCCCCTTTTTTGGGGGGGGGCTTTCCCTTGCACCCCACCAGCACATCCACACCAGGGAGCATCCCTCCCAGTGCTCCCAGCGCTCCCAGTGTTCCCAGTGCTCCCAGTGCAGGAGGACCTTCTGCTTCCCCTCAGAGCTGGTGTCCCACCAGCTGTGCCACCCCCCAGGAGCACCAGTTCCCCTGCCCCATGCTCAGCTCCCAGAGGGGCCTTATCCTGCAGGAACGCTGCTGCCTCCATGCTGGAGCTGGGAAGGTTCCAGTGCAAAGGTTCCTCTGCCCGGGAGCAAAGTGTGCGGTGCCCGGTGGGATGCGCTCGGCTCAGGATGCGGGTGGGGAAGGGAAACTGCAGCAGCGAGAGCGTCAGCCCCGAGGAGCGATCCTGGGACGGCAGCAGAGGGGAGAGCTCTGACCCCAGCCAGATGTCAGGTTTGCTGTACCTGGGGAGGGAGGAGGACAGGTGCTGGGAGGAAAAGGGCTTGTGCAAGAAATAAAAATGATTAAAAACCAACCTTGGAGACAATGGTGCGGTGTCACTGCCTGGGCAGCAGCGGGGCCGGCTGAGCTCAGCCTGGGAAAGCCAGCAGCTGAGCCTGGACCCTGCCGAGCCTGACCTGTCCTCGAATGCTCGCTGTCAACCTGCCGGGCTGGCTCCTGTCACCGCTGTCCCTGTCCCCAGGGTGACAAGCAGCTCGGCCGCGCTTTGTGCTGAGATGGGACAGGGGAGACGGTGGCAATGTGCTTTGGGAGGGAGTAATGGGATTGCTCTAAGACCCAGCGCTGCTTTCTTAGCTCCTTTTAAACCTTCTTTCTTCTTCACAAGGTCTCTGCTTTTGCCTTTACGTGGAGACCAAACCAGCAGGGTGCAGGGTGGTGCCCCCCTGGGTGGCTGCAGCCTTGGGTGGCTGCAGCCCTGGGTGGCGCAGACTGAGGGGCTGCAGAGACCCCCAGGTTTTGCAGGACAGTCTCTCCAGGGCAGGGCTGAACCCTCTGTAAAAAAAATATTAAATGTGCAGATCTTCCACATTAAATGCACACACGTCTGTGAGCCACTCCGTTTGGTCATGGTGCATGGTATGGAAGCGGGTTCGGGTACTTCTTAAATCTCTGATAAAGCCAGAGCTCACTCCAGCTGTGGGTTAAACGCAATTTACCTGGTATTGGTGAGGGACTGCGTCAGGATGTGCCTCAAAACACCCCACAACCTGGGGGACAGGACACAGACACGGCATCCCTGCTCCATGCCTGGCTGTGGAGCATCCCTCGCTGTCCCTGCTCCATGCCTGGCTGTGGCACATCCCTCACTGTCCCTGCTCCATGCCTGGCTGTGGCACATCCCTCGCTGTCCCTGCTCCATGCCCGGCTGTGGCACATCCCTCACTGTCCCTGCTCCATGCCTGGCTGTGGCACATCCCTCGCTGTCCCTGCTCCATGTCTGGCTGCGGCACATCCCTTGCCCTCCCCACCCTTGGTCCTCCTCCTCTTGTGCAGCATCCCAGCCGGACGCTCCCAGTGCCACCAGTACCAGCTGCCCAGTGCCTGTGGGTCTGACCCCGGAGTGGGGGCTGTCACCTGCCTGGCCCCAGTTGATGCCAGCACCATCCCCAGCGCCAGGCTTTGGGGCCGCAGGACCGCGGCATTTCTTGCTGCGCAGAGACCTCTAGAGCTCGCTCTCCAGAACGCTTGGCGTTGCTGGTCTCCTGTCAACGGACCCATCCACCTCTCGCCTCTTCTGCGCAGGCTGGAGCCCCTCCACCAGCTTTTCAGGCTCGGTGCTGATCGAGCGGCATGTTCCCCTTCCCCACAGCAGCCCCCACAAAGTGTGTCCTCTGCTCCCGGTGACATCTTCCATCTCAGGGGTGCCATCCTTCCTCCCGGTGCCCATTCAGCCCGGCAGCCCCAGTGATGCTGGATGTTGGGAGTCCCCCAGGAACGGGAGATTGGGGTTGGATGCCCCAAGGAAAGCTCCCAGTCCCTGTGCCGGCGTGGGGTGGGATGGGGACATGGGGCATGGCTGGGTGTCTCCTGGGGACACCCCGCTGCTTGGTCCAGGACGGGTAAGCTCCTGCTCCCCGCCGGGCCGCGGGGGCTC
>NW_010105266.1:24645-37918 GCF_000699245.1 Pterocles gutturalis | reverse complement strand
GGAGGAATCGCTGCCCACCCTGGAGGGAACCCCGCTTTGGCTCCGGATTGCTTGGGGTTATTCAAATCCCTTCCTAGAATGGGGAGGGAGGGGAATCTGAATGATGCCTTTTGAAATCCACGATGCATAAGAAACAAGGCAAAATATTTTTTTCTAATTCTTTGCATGGCTCCCATTGAAAATTCCCATGGCTACAGTGGGCGTTAACGATCCCCTGGTGAAGATCTGTTGCTCTGCCAGGGCACTGGACCCTTCTGCACCCCAGGGCCTCCCTCTCCAGCCCCCCTCTCGCCCCCAGTGCCATGGGGAGGATTCCTCGGCTCTGCCCGTGTTCTCACAAGATGTTTATAGTCTGCTTCTGCCTCATTTTGGCAAAAAAAAAGTGTCTAACCCCCTCCAGGGCTAACGAGGCGCCCTTGCACACAAGCCTTCTGTTCCACCCCACGGCGCGGGACGGGACCTTGCAGAGGCACCGACCAAGGCTGGGGACCAGGATGGGGACCAGATGCTGCGCGTCCGACCCAAATATTTTTGGCTGATCCCAAATTAAAGGGCTGTGAACTCAAATAATACTGGTCTGGAAGATATTCCCCGCAGCAGGTGTGGTGGAAGCAGAGCCCGTTTCTGCACCGCAGCCGCGTCCATCAGCTCGCAGCCCTCGGCGCGGATGCAGCAGATGCTGGCCGAGCCTGCCAGGGTCCTGTGAGGAGCCAGAGCTGCCCGGGAGGGCTCATCTGGAGGTGTTGCAGTAGGAATGCAGGAATAGGAATGTGGGAATAGGAATGCATCCATTGCAGTAGGAACGGGCACAGCCACGGCCACCAGCTGGTTTTGAACCTGCTCCAGGGAAGGAGATGGTGGCATCTGTTTCTCCCGGGTGTTTCCCAGAGTGGGAATTGCTGCAGGAGATGCTCCTTTGCTTGGAACCATGTCTTAGTGTCCTTGGGACTCACGTCCAGCTAAGAACGAGCTCTGGGGCTCCACAGCGGATGCGGGAGGAAGATGCTTGGTGCTGACAGCCGAGAGATGCCAACCGCCGCAGCGACTGAAGCCAGGGCTTGGCAGCACTTTGCATCCCTGCACGGGGCTGGTGACAGCCGGAGGGGCAGAGCAAGAAGAAATTGTTCGTCTCCAGGTTCCTGGAAATGCTTGAAAACAGGGAGCCAGGAGCTGGGGTCCTCCTGGCATGTTTTCTCCTGTCTGCAGATCTGCACCAGCAACACGCATGCAGGAAGGTGCATCCCAGCTGGAAAACCCGCTGTGCACAAAGAAATACCCTGAAATGCAGTGCAGGTGCTACCGGAGTGGATTGGGACCCAGGAGCATTCCCAGGGACCCCATCCTGAGGCTGGGGGACAAGCCTGGGGTGGGCTGGCTCTTTGCACAGCGGGTGATGGACCCAGGATTTGGGACAACGCGATGGCCCCAGGGGCATGGGCAGCCCCCAGATCCGGGGGGTTTGGGTGGGTCTGTACTTTACGTGACTCCTAAAATACCAGAGAGGCATTTTGTCCTGTCTGCCTGTGTTGGTTATGTATTATTTCTGAACCTGAGGCTCTAGAGCACTGAAGCAAACCAAGAAATGGCTGAATGATGAATATTTCACTGCAGGGCAGGTTATATAGAACTCATACTCCTTTGTTTAATTTAAAAAAAAAATTACTTTCAAACATTTTGATTTGCTCCAATCACTAATTCATACAGCCCTGTGCATCCAGAGCCTTTTTTTCTGCTGCATTGATGGATCTTCAGCGTGTTGGTTGCAGGAAAAATATTTTCAGATCATCTTTTAATTCATTTTTTGCATCTTTTGAACAGGCAGAGCTATTGTTTGAGGTTTTTTTTGCCACCATCATGCACTTTAAAAATCATTTTGCAATAACAGTATATTACAAATTTTGCAATCGTGGTGTTTCTGTTTGGTGGTTTGTTTTTTTTTTTTTTTTTTTTTTTTTTTTCCCCCAGCCGATGCCAGTTCAGACCAGACTCCAATCTGGGCAGAAATCTCCGCAGCTCCTGTTTTCCAGCACCATCGGGGCGGCTCTGCGCTCGCAGCCTCCCCCGGGCTGCGGCGTTTGTCGATCGTTAACCACGGGCTGGAGGAACGAGTGAAACCCAGGGACGTGAGGGGGTTTCCCCGGTATAACCAGAGAATTTTCACCCTGGGGGGGATGAAACACTCCCGGCCAGCAGAGATGCTCCCCCGGAGGCTGGGAGCGCGGGCGGTGCGTTCTGCCCGTCTCCCCCTCCAGTCCCAGTCAAACCAGTTGTGATGCAAATGGTGGGAAAGCAGGAAATGTCCCTGACTGCTGTTAATCTTTAATGCCGTTTAAACTTCCCCGAGGCGGGCTGGTGCTCCTTCGGAGGTTCAGGAGGGGGAAGGACCGGCGGCCGCAGGACGGGGCTGAGGTTCCTCGTTCCCCTTGGGGCTGGCCCTGGGTGAGTCGTTTTCTATTGAACGCTGGGGTTTGGGGCGATGCTTTCTTGTTGGAAAAGAGGGAGAGGAAGGGAAGGAGCAGATGAGAGAAATGTATTTCCCTCACACCGAGGAGCGGAGGTGTAAAATCTCGCTGAGCTGCTCTGTAACCCGTCAGCAGCCCGGCACCGGCTGGCGCTGGCACCTGGGGCCGTTCCCAGGTTGGTTTAATTTCCAGGTCTAGACCCAGCCTGTCTTTACTCCCCTCTGCTGAGTTACGGGGTTTTAAAACTGGAGGAGATGATTGTATGGATATTGGCGATGAGCTGAAGATCCGTTCTGTGCCGACTGATGTTTCCAGTGGACTTTCAGTCCAGAGAGGATGAGAATCCTTCTTGGTGGCAACGTCTAGAAATGCAAACGTGCCTTGCGCCCAGATACCTGCAGCCTGCAATAAAAATAAACCCGGCTGCAAGCAGGTCTGGAGAACGGAGGTTTAGCTTCGGTCCACATCAAATTTTCCCGCATCCCAGCCCTGACCTCGGCTATTTTCTGGTGTAGGATGGAGCACACACAGGGGAGAGGTGGGGCTGGAAATGGGGGGAAGCAAAGGGTGTGCAGAGGGCTCTTGTTTGTGTTACACAAAGGTGCAAAAAACCCCAAAACCCCTCCAGCTGATCCGTCCCTTGGGGACTGTGCTCTGCCTCCAGGCATTTTGGGAACTGGGAGAACCGGAGGGGGTTTTGCTCAGCGGCTGGAAAGGACCCGTGTGGGCTGAGCATCGGTGCAGAATTCTGCCTCCAGAGTATTTCCATGACCTAGAGCCCTGGTAGCACTTGTTGCCCCACATTTTGGGCCAGTGTTTCTTTGTCCCAACATCATGCTGTGCAGTCCACCGTGCCTTTGCCCCTCTTTGCAAAGGGGAGGAAAAGGCATGAAGCAGATGAGCCAGCATCTCCCCGGGTAGGCAGGAATCTGCCTGGTGGGAAGGTTGCTCCAGGGCATTCAGAAAGTCTGAGCACGGGCTGAAATGTCCCCTTTCCCCTGGGTGTTTGCCAGTGTTTGGGTCTCTGAAATCCCCATGGGATGGGGAAGAGGCACGAAAAGCACTTTGCAGACCTTGCAAATGGGGGAACGTGGTGGAAATACAGGGAGTAACATGTCCAGCAATGTTTCGGGGATGGTCACAGCCCTCAGAGGGGGCAGTTGGATGTCAGCTGCATCCAAGATGCTTATCAGTGCTGGTACTCCAGAAACAATGGGGTTTGTAAGGGAGTTGCAAATAGGACGTTGTGTGCACCCATTTGTACACGTTTGTAGGGGGCATGGGCTGATGCTGGGCTCACCAGGCATTCTTCATCCCTTCTTTTTCTTGCACAGAGCAGAATCGGGCTGGCACCGAGCACCGAAGCACCATGTACGAGCTCAACGAAAGCAGCTTCGATCCCATCACCTTTGTCCTGACGGGCATCCCGGGCATGGAGGGGTCCCACATCTGGATCTCCGTCCCCTTCAGCCTGATGTACATCACCGCGGTGTTCGGCAACTCCGTCCTCCTCTTTGTCATTGCCACGGACAGGAGTCTCCACGAGCCCATGTACCTTTTCCTGGCTATGCTGAATATTGCGGACCTCATGCTTTCGACCGCCACGGTGCCCAAGATGCTGGCGATCTTCTGGTTCAGCGCCAGAGAAATCTCCTTCGACGCCTGCATCACCCAGATGTTCTTCACCCATTTCAGCTTCATCGTGGAGTCGTCCGTTCTGCTGGCCATGGCGTTCGACCGCTACGTGGCCGTCTGTGACCCGCTGCGGTACACCTCCACCCTGACCCCCTCGGTCATCGGGAAAATCGCCGTGACCGCCGTCGTCCGCGGGTTGTGCATCATGTTCCCCCCCATCTTCCTCCTGAAGCGTCTGCCCTACTGTGGACACAACGTCATGCCCCACACCTACTGTGAGCACATGGGCATTGCCCGCCTCGCCTGCGCCGATATCCAAGCCAACGTCTGGTACGGGCTCACCACGGCTCTGCTCTCCTCCGGGCTGGACGTCGTGCTCATCGCTGTCTCCTACGTGCTGATCCTCAGGACGGTCTTTCGGCTCCCGTCCACGGAGGCTCGTCTCAAAACCCTGAGCACCTGCGGCTCCCACCTCTGCGTCATCCTCATGTTCTACGTCCCCGCCTTTTTCTCCTTCCTCACGCATCGCTTTGGCCACCACATCCCCAGCCACGTTCACATCCTCCTGGCCAACCTCTACGTCGTGGTCCCGCCGATGCTCAACCCCATCGTCTATGGGGTGAGGACGAGGCAGATCCGGGAGCGCGTCGGCCGCCTCCTCTGCCCCTGTCCCGGTGCCGGGAGCCGATGCTGAGCGCTGCCGGAGGGGAGGGGGACGTGGGACAGGGTCTGGGAAGCAGCACCAAGCGCCGCAGCACTTCTCACCCTGGAGGAAGAGCTTTACCCAAGAGGTTCAAGAGAAGCTGAGGGTGGTGGGATG
Source organism: Pterocles gutturalis (assembly GCF_000699245.1). Lineage (NCBI taxonomy): Eukaryota > Metazoa > Chordata > Aves > Pterocliformes > Pteroclidae > Pterocles > Pterocles gutturalis. The sequence continues at coordinate 33,001 of NW_010105266.1, read as the reverse complement.
TCTGAAACGTGGGCTTGGGTCATCAGCCCCATCTCCTGGATGGTCCATCCAGCAGAGGATGGGGCAGAGCTCAGCTGAGGGGCATCAAGGCTCTCACGCCCGCTGTTGTACTGTCACCTGATGATCGTGTTTGCAGTCCCACAGCTTCCTTTCTGTTTTTTCCTCCACCTGTTACCTCGGTGCCTAGACCGAACACCTCGTTGGTCATCAGACCAGAGCCTGGCGCATGCACCGTAGCTGGATGGGCTGAGCACTGTTGGCCATGGTGCAGATGATGGTCTGTCCTCCTGCCTCCCTGGGTTGAGCTTGCAACACTGAAGGTGGGAACCTCTTGCTGCTGAAGGTGTTTACATGCTGAAGAGCCCTGTGAGGTCGAGAAAGGCATTATTGTCCTGTATTTACAGGAAACATATTCCTTAAGCAATGATGTCCAAAACCAAATTCAAGCCTCTAGAGTGGGGTGCAGAGGGACAATGCTCTCCCACACCCTGCACATCCCACAGGGACATTTTCTGTCTTTGCCAAACCACTGCATTGCTGAGCGGTGCTCAGTGTGAAGTACGCTGCACCCCAAGATCCCTTTCAGCCCACCCGGCTGGCTGATGACCCACCACCGTGTTGCTGTGCATTTGGTTTAGCCTTCAGCACCCAAACAGCTTGGTTGGACCTTTTTTTGTTCCTCTCACTGGTGCATGGACCAGATGCATCAATAATACCTTGTTCTACCTGCAGCCAGTGGCAGACTGAAGTGGTGCAAATGCGAAGAGGGAGGGATAGACATTGCTGGAGAAGCACTGGAGACCTTGGGCGGAAGATCTCCAGAGCTTCAGGTCTCGTGCTGAAGGGTCAGTGTGCTCTGTACAGCTTGCAGGGTGGGTTTTCACTGCATCATTATAATGTGGAGAACCATGGAGACGCTGGCAGCAGCAGCCACCGTCCTGTCCTGAGTCGGGATTGCAGCAGGCATGGGCTGTTCCCACACGCCTGGAGCTTCTCAGCCCCATGGAAGAGTCACAGCAACACTCCCACCTGCCCAGCTCTCATCACCAAAGCACCAGCGTCCCTTTGTCCATTGTGTTGAGTTGTGGGTGCCCCATCCCTGGAGGGGTTCAAGGCCAGGCTGGATGAGGCTTTGGGCAACCTGGGCTAGTGGGAGGTGTCCCTGCCCATGGCAGGGGGTGGCACTGGGTGGGCTTTAAGGTCCCTTCCCACCCAAACCCTTCTGGTATTCTATTCTATTCTATTCTATTCTATTCTATTCTACTCTACTCTATTCTTTCCCAAGCTTTGGCACCATTTCCCTTTCCACCATGGGAAGCAGCTCTGGGATGAGGAACATGCTCTACTGGGTGGGATGTCGAGACAAACGCTTCTCCTGCACGATGCCTGTACCTTCTGTCGGCTGCATTTCTCTCCACGCCGCTCTGAGGTGCAGGGGTCTGGACAACTTTGATCCCCTCCTGAGCTCAGGGGCTTCCTGGGGTCTGCCCAATGTAGCTCTTCCTCCTCTTCCTCCAGCAACCAGGTTTTGGATTGCAGCAGTGGACCTGGAGGTGCCTCCTTTGGAGGGCTGGTATCACTGGAGATGCTGGAGAACATCTCTCCCTGCCTCCAGGCTGCACAGAATGTCGTGCCCTGCGCCAGGGCTGGGACCAGCGGGTCACCGAGGCTCCGGTTGGGGCTGATCAAACCCAACGTCCTTGACGGAGAGCGGGAGCAACAAGCGCTCCCTGGGATGGGGCTTGTACACAGCTGAGGGGTGCAGGAGATGAGACCAGAACAGCAAACCAGCAACCCACACCCTGCCCTGCTCCATCAGCCCAGCAACACCGCTGCAGCTTCAAAGGACAAGGGAAAGAAGGGGATTTATGATTTCAGATCAAAAATCCCCCAAAGTTCTTAACTCTTTGAACACACTTCTTTTTCCCTTTTTTTTTCTTTATGGGTTTTTTTTTTCCTTGTGGGTTTTTTTTCCTTTGTGTTTTCTTTTCTTCTTTTTTTTTTTTTTCTTCTTATTTCATCAAAGGCGGGACCCCTGTGACAGGCACGGAGGAAATGAAAGTCTGTTCGTTAAAAGCTGTTTGCTTAACAGGGAAGATAACGGAGCTGGTTACAAAAGCTGCTCACATCGTTGGATTCTTCTTTTTTTTTTTAACATCCTCAAAACATTTGTGTTTGTGCTGGCTTTCTTAGCAGAAGAAAGAGTATTTACCCAGAGCAGCCCGCGTGATTCCTGATGGGAGACGTGAGAGAGACAATGTGCCGGGAGAGCGTGTCGCTACGGGCAGCACATGGATGCACCGAGACCGAAATAGATGCTCCGAGGTGTTGGGGTGATGGGGGACCTGGAGCAGCTGCAGAGCTGCTGCCACAGGGGGGTCACGGCAGGTTTGGAGGCGGGGGTGAGATGTCTGAGAACAAGAACCCGTTGGCAAAGCAACCCTCTGGGAAGGGGGTTTCCTCCTGAAAGGCTCTTGGGCAGCTCCAGCAGCAGTCGAGCTGCTGTGGAAATTCGTCACTGTTAAAGAACAATATTGCTCACGGGTGTCTGCTGCACACTTTGGCTCACGTACCACCTTCCTCACCCCACTGTCATGAGCCCAGGCACATGCTCAGCCCCGAGCACAGCAGCGGCGCAGTGAAAGATGCATCTCCTGGGTCCCTTCCGTCTGCAGAAGGGTGTAGAAGAGTTTTTCTGTGGTTCTAGGAAAATTAGTGTGTGTGCCCAGGGGCGGCACGAGGGACCCTCGTATAAATGCCCAGGAGCCATGCACCATCATCATCATCATCATCACGGAGCTGGCGGGAGGCAGGATATCGCAGTGCAGGTGCTTATCATAGAATCATAGAACGGTTTGGGTTGGAAGGGACCTTAAAGATCACCTAGTCCCACCCCCCTGCCATGGGCAGGGACACCTCCCACTAGCCCAGGTTGCCCAGAGCCTCATCCAGCCTGGCCTTGAACCCCTCCAGGGATGGGGCATCCACAGCTTCTCTGGGCACCCTGGGCCACTGCCTCACCCCCCGCACAGGAAAACATTTCTTCCATATGACGGTGCTGCATCAATACAAAACACCTGCCTCCAGGTTGCTTCCACCCCAAGGACAAATGATGGGAAATGGGTGGGGAACGGCGGGAACAGCGCTGCCCGCTTGCCGCGTTATTGCACGCACCTCCTGGCGCTTTGGGGTGACGATGTGGTCCCCAGCGCTCAGGACCCTCTCTCGGGGCGACGCATCCCTGCAGACACCCCCATTTCCCCCTGGGTTGGGCTGTGCCGGGCTGTGCCGTTGCACCAGCGGAGTTTCCCGGCTCCTCCAGCTGCTCTGGGTTTCCCAGAATGGTCCCATACACCCGGGGAAGCTGTTGGAGCCTCGCAGCCCTTGCACTGCTCTTGGGTGTGCGTGGCGGCCGGGTCAGGGCTCAAACCGCCCAGGAGAATGTCCCTGAGTCAATGAATCACCAGCACAGCAATTAACGTCCAGAGGGACATGCTTAATGAGGAATTAGCCAGCTGATCAGGAAGATTTATATTTCCAAGGTGGTTAAAGTGTTAGCTTAATAGCTCACAGGAGATGTGAAACCACAACTTCTGCACTTTCTATTTCTACTTAAAATATATTTTTTCTTTCTTTTTGTTTTTAATTTTTTTTTTTCTGTTAAGCTCAGTGATGTGGTGGGCTATTCATAAGCATGTTCAGCTTGCAAGGACCCTTTCCTGGGGAGGAAGAAGGGATTCTGACTGATGCTGGTTTTTTTTTTTATGGCATCCTTGTAGCACATGCAGAAAGTAAATGAAATCTCAAAAAACCTGGAGAGACGAGTGGGAGTGGATAGAGTCACCGTCAGCAGCACTCCTTCATCCTCGGCAGAGGCGTGGGCTGGCTTTTCACGGCTCTGAGCACCCAGCAGGAGCGGAGCCTGAAGTGCCTCCGGGCTGTGCTGAGTCCAGCTCCGAGCATTGGCTTCAGAGGAAAGCGCTCTTGGGCTGCGGCTGGATGCTGTGCTGGATAGACAGAGACAAGCCCGGCTTTCCTGGGGAACAAAATCCCGGTTAAAGCTCTGCGTTTCCATCCGGTTTTATCGCTGTTTACAAACAGCGGCGCTTTGTTAATTGTTCTTCATCTGCGGAGCTCGGCGGGTAATGAACTAGAGCAGCGAAGCTCAATGGTTTCCCTCCACCTCACCTCCATCGTCATAATGTCTTAGTTAATTAAGAGTGTCTTAGCTAATTAATAAAACTCCCCCCTCCGCAGACTGGCAGGCGATGAGCAGCACATCCTCGCAAGCTGTCCTGCCCAAGGGGGATGGTAACTCAGCAGCCTGGACGGAGTTATGGGTTGGCCACTGGTTTGCTCTCATGTACTGGGGGCCCCCAGTGGTCCCCAGAGGTCCCTGAAGGTCCCTGGGGGCTCTCCTGCAGGGTCAGGGCAGCTGGGAAGGTGCTGATAGCAGTTCCCCTGAGCCCGCCACACGCTCTGCTGGGGTCTCTGCAGGTTTCTAGAGGAGGAAGAGGAGTCCCAGGAATCCATCGCTCTCTTCTAAAATCAGAAATGAGGAAAAAAATCAGGCAAAAGGTTTATAGCAGGAATAACCATCCCAACGCTCACAAATTTCTCTCCATCGTGGTTCACAAGAAGCTGGAATGGGTCCTGGACCCCAAGCACGTTATCTAGGGCAAGGAGGAGGGTAAAACAGTAAATCACCCGATTGCCAGGTCCCGGCTTGCCCGAGGCTGGCTCCCGCAGAGCCCCGGGAACCCCTCCGGGAGCCGGGACCGGGCGAAGGATTTTGCAGAAGTTCCTGAGGCTGTGCTGGTGACGAGTGATGGGGTGGCGAGGATTCGCTGAGGTGGCTTTGGGGACAACCTGAGGGTCTCCAGGGCTTGTGCGATCCCCCCCCCAATACCCAGGGAAAACGAACTGGTGACGTCCCTGATGCTCTCAGCCACCGGCGTCAGGGTGTGAGCACCAGCATCCGTGCCACCCCTGTCAGTTCAGATTTTGCCTGTGAGTATTTCCATTCACATTTTTAACTGCGGATTCATCCCATCGACAGCCTTTGGGAACAGGACTCAGGCAGGTGGGAACCAGCGGCTCTGGATAATGCGTGCCTGAGGGGTCCGGAGAGCCGATGATTGTTGGAGAAATTTGAAGCTGCTCAGTTTGACATTAGCTCGAAATAAAATAGTGGAAAAGCGAATATGAGACTTGATCAATAAGGTGTAAAAAGGGCAAGAGTGTCATTAATGGCAAGCAGCACTTATTTTTGGTGTTTAGCTTCTGTAGAATCACGTCATTTCGTTTCCTGATGACTTCCAAATTTGGGTGATAAAGTTACCTGCAGGCTGAATTTTTTTTATTTTCACAGATTTCTGATATACACCTCATTATAGCAAACAGACCAATAAACAACCAACGAGCAAAGCAGATGTTAGTGGAGTTGGGCCAACCATAGAGTCGTGTTTCAGTGGTAACTCCCCCCTGAGCGCTGGTTGTGTATTTTTGGGGACATTCAGCGGGGATCGATCGGATGCTGGGTCTCGTGTTGTACACGATTGTTATCAGTTGGGTAGAAGCAAATAGAAAATCGTTGCTAAGAAGCTTTATTTGGTGATGCAAAGACCGCTAATCAAACAGAGGTGACTGCAAACTCACGGTCCCAGGGAGGAGGGGTGCAGGCGGTCCCAGAGAAGGGGGCTGTGGTCCCCATGGAGGGGGCTCCGGAGAAGCTTGGGCGTCCGAGGGAAGGAGCGCTTTGGTGGGGGCACTTTGGGGGATGCCAATGTGAGGATCCTGGTGTGTTCCCGTAGCTGTGCGGGGTGATGGTGGGCGATGCAGGGCCGTGGTTCCCTCGGCTTGTTCTCAAACACTTCCCCCAGTCCTGAGGTCCTCGTTTGTGACAATGTACAGAGAGCTGGGAGGGTCCCTCGGTGCATCGGTGGGATGGTGGGGACCAGGGGAGGATGGAGTCCTGCTGGCACCCAGGAGAGGTCCTGCTCCTTCCCCCCACCCTGGTTTGGGCTGGGACAGAGGGAACTCTCTCCCCAGCAGCTGGTGTGAGGCTGTGTTGGGGTTTGTGCTGAGGAGAAGCTGATCACACACTGATGGGCAGAGCTGCTGCCAGGACAGTCAAGGACTTTCCAGCTTCTCTGCTGTGCCCGTGTCTGCAGGGGCAGGAGGAGCTGGGAGGGAGCACAGCCCCAGTGACCAGCCCAGGATTCGACCTCAGGGTTAGGGCTGAGACCCAAACTGGCCGATGGTCTGTTCCATCCCATGCCCGGCATGGCCAGGGGAGAGGTGAGGCTCTGTCCAGAAGTTCTCTCTCTTGCTCTGGGTTGTCTCCCTCTGGGTCACCCCTCTCTCATGGTCATCTCGAACTCTTGGACACTCGGGTCTTATCTCCACTCTGGGATTGTGGTTTCAGGACTCTCCCTGCTCTGGGATCATTGGCTGGGAACGGGCTGAGCCTTGGTCATGGGGTGGTGAGCAGTGTCACTGGGTGTCACTCATCTGTATATATCACTATTATTATTTTTCACAACATTATTGCAGTTCAGTTATTAAATTGTTCTTATCTCACCCCATGAGTCTCTTTTCCCTTCACCCCTTTAATTCGCCCCCATCCCCAGGAGGAGGGAGGCGGGAGGGTGAGCGAGCGGCTGCGTGGTGTTGGGCTCTCAGCTCACCCAAGGACAGCGGTAGCAGGGGATGGTTTTGATCCCTCGACCTCTGTGCTGGATGACATCCCAGCACACACCATCACTGCCCAGTCCCTGTGAAACACCTCTCCCCTCGCTGCAGCAATGATGGGATACGGTGAGGAGGAGAAAGTCAGGAGGAAGAGCACTTTGAGCCAACTTTGCTGAGAGCTGGTTCCCCATCCAATGACAATGACAAAGACAAGGACAAGGACAGCAAAGCGTCTTCCAGATGCCTCGTGGTGTTGTGAAGGGGCTGGAGCTGGGTCCCCACAGCAGTCCTTTGTGGTGCTAAAGGCCATGAAAAATAAACCCTTGGTCCTAGGAGCTGCTGGGGGTCAGGACATCCTCCTGGGCAGATGGGGACCGTCTGGTGGGACCTGGGGTGTGAGCTTGAAACTGAGAAACGCGTATTTCCCCCGATGGTGGGACATGAAAGGATGAATTTTCTTTACCGATTTTAACGTTTCTGTTATAAAATGTGCTTCTCCTTGTCTGGTGGATCGAGGAGAGCGAAAGCCTGTGTTCTGGGTCATGGGCACCTCTGGGTCAGGGGCACATCTGGAGAATTTCCTCTGCCTCAGTGCAGCGGAGGAGCCCAGAACATCTGCCCGGCACCACAGCTCTAGCTGAGCAACGCAAGAGGGTGAAAATCATCAGCTGAAAGGGGGAAAAAGGGTTAATGTTCAGGTTCTTCAGCTCAAGGCTTGCATTCTGAGATGGGGGAGGGATGGAGGGAAGCAAAAGAAGCTGTCTCCTGGGTGTGGGTCCCCCGGGGCTCTGTAAACACCCCCAGCCCTTGCTGCGGGAGGATTCCCGGGTCTGCTGGAGGGCTGCGGACAGCAAACTCCTGTTTGTGGCTGGGGCAGGAAACTGGTGAGCTGCTGGTGCTGAGGGAGCGAGTTCCTGGGCTTTTCCGAAGGTGTTATGTGTGTGCAAGGCTTGAAATGAAAATTCCACCTGCAGTGGGAGGCAGGGAGCCTGTGTCGCTGCCAAAGGCTCGGCAGGGTGCCGATGAAACGGTGTTTGAGCCTGTCCTGGCTTTCCGACCCGCAGAGCGACCCAGGTCACTGGAGCAGGCTCTTAGCATCGGGGCCAATCTCTGTTTGCTTTTTTCTCCCCATGTTAAACCCCATCATTTACGGGGGATGACAAGCAAACAGCTTCAGAGGAGCTTGGTTCAGGTGGTGGCTGAGTCAGCATCCTGCTGAGCCCAGCAGGCAGGAAAACACTTCTCAAGACTTGGACACCAAGGTTATGTTTTCCTTTTGAATGCACGGAGATGTTATTGTAGAAGTGCCCGCTGCTGCTTGCCTGGGGGGCTGGGGCGAGGTGGGGCGGAGCAGTGGGAAGGACCCCAAGCAGGAGGCATTGTGGAGACCCTTGGTCCCCCAGCTCAGCCCAAAATTCCTGAGTTGAGCATCTCCTCCTCCTCCATCCCCTGCGTGCTGCCGTGGGGGTCTTGCCCACAGCCGGTGGGCTGCAGGTGCCCAAGAAGATGCAGCGCAGTGGTGCCGTCAGTGTTTGCAGTGAATGGGAGGGCAGGAGCAGAGGACACCGTCCCCCTCCCGAAGGTTTCCCCCAGAGCAGGGGAGGGCTCTGGGGCTGGCAGGGAGAGCCTGGGGTGGATGCGTTTGGCTTTTTCCCATGCCCCA
>NW_010105266.1:24347-24614 GCF_000699245.1 Pterocles gutturalis | reverse complement strand
GGCTGCGCAAGACCTGCCGTATGGCACAGCACCGCAAGCCGGGGCGGTTTGCAAACATCAAAGCTTCGATGGTTTGCAAACAAGAAGTTTTGGTGTTTGCATTTGTGCGGTGGGTTCCTGGGTTGCAAACAAGAAGTTTTGGCGTTTGCATTTGTGCCTGGCTGACGGCATCAATGGGCAGCAGCAAACCCCCGGGGGCAGCAGGAAAGTGCAGAGAGGGACGGACCCTGAGCTCTGCTCCAGCAGTTCCTTTCCGAGTGCTTTGTG
>NW_010105266.1:19952-24334 GCF_000699245.1 Pterocles gutturalis | reverse complement strand
GGGACCCCGGGGGATGCTCTGTCACGAGCGCAGGGAATAAACCACATCTGACCAGAGATACTGCAGAGTAAAAAAAAAAAATCTCTTAAAAATACCCGTTGCTGGGCTCAGTGGAGGATAAGCCTGTCTGAGCTGTTTGGGGCTGGTGCCAGTGCAGGGAGGGGGTGGGCTGGCTCCCGGTGAGAGCGGTGCTGCGATCCTGCCTTCTGCTCCGGGGTCAGCCTTTGAAAGAGAACGAAACCGTCTGGAGAGGAGGGAGACAGAGCAGCCGTGTTGTTCAAGTGCTGGAGAAGGGACTCCATCTATGTCAAGGGTGCAAAACATGAATTTTTAAAGAGCTGCGGAGGCACCTTTGTCGCAGGGTGGGAGTCTCAGGGGAAAATCTGGTGCTGAGGATCATTGTAACGCCCTGGAGAAGGATGAGTTATAATGAACGGAAAATGAAGCCAGACATGTTCTGATTAGCAATACAGGCCTTATTTTGAATAATGAGAATAAATAACTGCTGTGACGAGCTCCTGAGAGCAACAGGAGATTTTCCAGCAGCGACTCTACCCTTATAGATCTATGCCCATGTGGAGAGTGGACGCTTTTTGGTACAAAGGTGTTTTCTCAGGGAGATGTTTGGCTTCCAGAGTGGTGGAGGACTGAGAAGCAGTCTGCATGCCTCCGGCTCTACATATTGCATGCTTGCGATGGGATAATTTACGGTATTTCTGAGATGCCCCTGCCCGTTCTCTTTGGAAGGGCTCTTCTAGATGCTGCTGGCACTTTATTAGAAAAAATTTCTTCCCACTAACCCATGGCCCCAAGCACTGCATCGACACGTTTCTTGACCACCTACAAGCATCACACAAACAAGAAACAAGACGTGGGATGCTGAGACAATCCCACCTCCTTTTGGCTTTGTGTTGAAGCAAACATCGGTTTCCTCAGCTGGGCGAAGGGGAGATCCGTTCTGCTGGTGGCACCGGGGTGCCTTTGCTTTGTGAAGATGGAATTAAAGGTAGATGGTGCGAAGCGCATTGAGATTGCACATCCTGCGTAACCCGGGAAACATCTGCACTGGGGAAGCCTCGGGGATAAAACCAAGACAAGCTCCCAGCTGGAGGTTCTTGGTTGGAAAGGTGAGGGTGCCAGCAGCCAGGTCCTGTGGTTTTCTCAAATCAAAATGGTCCTGGAGTCCCCTGAGCCCGGATTTTCCCATGTCATGGTCCTCCTGGTGTCCCAGGGACTAGGTTGTCTGGGGACCATGGCGACAAGGAAGCCTGAGCGCAGCTCCAGGGGACATGTCCCCTCTCCAGGCTGTTGCTGCTCACTCTGACGTCAGTGGTGATGTCATAGCACAGGGGCAGCTCCGTGGCAATTCTGTGCACACGGGGGGCCGCAGTGGGACATGGGGGAACCGCTCAAGTGGTGAGCAGCTGTGCAACATCTGGCTGGTATGTGCACTGCGGAGAGCGGCGGCCCTTGTCCCTGTGTCACTGCTCCCTCCTGGCAGCTGTCACCCTAGGAGGGGCAGCAGCCCCCCCTGCCCCGTTTTAGCAGGCAGCCGTTGCCCCCTGGTGCTTCCCAGCTTCTGCCAGCCCCTCTGCTTCTCAGCAGCCCCCAGTGCCGTCCTGGTGTTGGAGCCACCATGTCCAAAAGCAAAGGGGCAGCGGAGACTTGTCAACCTGATGTCACCATGGATTCCTCAAATATCATCAAAGTGATGGTGAAGACCCTCAAGCAGAAGGAGCAGTTTGAGGTTGCTCAGGGCAGCACCATCCAGGAGTTTAAGGAGGAAGTCGCCAAGCGTTTCAAAACAGCCCCTGACCTGCTGGTCCTGGTATTTGCTGGCAAAATCCTCAAAGACCAAGACACTTTGGGCCAGCATGGAGTTCACAGTGGGGTCAGCATCCACGTTGTCATCCGGTCCCAAAAGAGACCACCAGACAGTGTGGCAGATGAAGGAAGAGCGACCACCCCGGTGCAACCTCCCAGACCCAGTAACTCCAGCTTATTCTGCTTGGGGCTTGGAGCTGATCTGCAAAACCCATGCTTGGTCCAGCATGACTTGCAGGAGCTGTTGACCTCCAGCCAGGCCATAGTGGCTCAGACCATGGAGGATGTCATGTCTTGGGTCCTCAGCGCGGGCCTGGATCTGAACACCATCAACAACAACGCGTTTCTGCTGGGGTTCCTCCTCGGGGTGACGGGCACACATCTCCTGGGCCTGGACTCAACAGACATGTTGGACTTGATGGGTAGAATTCAAGGAGAAGAAGAAGAAGAAGAAGGAGATGCGTCCATGCACAGCTTGCTAAGCGAGATGGTGCCGAGCAACTTTATGCAGAGCATCTTTGACAACGCCGACGTCATCCGGGATCTCATCATGTCCAACCCTCGGATGCAGCAGCTGGCTGAAGAAAACCCCGAGATCGATTACTTTCTCACCAACCCAGACAGGATCAGGGAGATGTTACAGGCCTCAAGCAGTCCTGCCATCCTGCAAGAGAAGATCAGGAACAACGACGTGGCCATGAACAACCTGGAGAGCATCCCCGGTGGGCACAGAGCTCTGGAGCAGCACTACAGGGAGATCGAGGAGCACATCTGGGACGCCGTGCAGGCGCAGCTGGGCAACGACCCCTTTGCTCGCCTGGACAGCGACCAGCCCCTGAGCGGAGCCAGGCTACCCGCCCGAACCGAAAACCGGAGACCCTTGCCCAACCCTTGGGCTCCGCAGTCAAACAGAGCCGGCGATGACGATGACTGGGACAGCCGGTTGGCCAGCAGCAGCGCAGGCGGCAGCTTTACCTCACTGAGCGTGGGTCCCAAAGCAGGCGCAGTGTTCCCCAGCTCGGAGGAGGTTCATTCACGGGAGATGCAGAACTCATGCACAACCTGGGGAGCGCGTTAGCAGCCCCCAACAGCCCCGCGCAAAGGCTGCTGAATAGCGCTCGGTGCTATTCCCCACCTCCGGATCAATGGGCGCAGCAGCTGCCCCCGGAGATGGAGAACGCGGAGATTTCCTCCTTGCTGAGAAACCCCCGAGCACAGCAGGCGCTGCTGCAGATCCACCTGGGACTGGAGACCCTCTCAACAGAGGCGCCGGAGTTTTTGGTGGGTCTGGAGGACTCAGCCGTGGAGCTGGATCTGGAGAGCATGGACGCCTCGCCGCAGAGCAGCGAGCCTGAGCACGATGCGGTTTTGGTGTCGGATGGGGACGAAGCAGAAGGTGAGACGGAGATGGATGAGGAGGAGTCACAGCCCCGGTTTAAGAGGCAAATGGAGCAGCTCGTTGCCATGGGCTTCCAGGACCGCAGTGCAAACTTGCAGGCGCTGCTGGATGCAGAAGGAGAGGTCAACGCGGCGGCAGAGATACTGGCAAAAGCATCGTCACCAAAGAAGATACCATGATGGCTCTGTCCCCATGAACCCCTTACAGTACCTCGCTTGGTGGAGGGTGTATTCCAGCTTGATCCCACACTAAAAGCAGCAGGGTGCATACGGAGATGTTGTGTGCTGTAGCATTCTTCCACCGATAAGGATCTGTTTCCTATTAGAATCATACGATAGAATCGTGTCCCAGAAGGGTTTGGGTTGGGAGGGACCTTAAAGCCCATCCAGTTCCAGCTGCTTTTTTTTTTTTTTTTCTTTCCTGAGCAAATGCTGTTTGGACAGTCACTCTGTCATTTCTGCTTCTCCGACGGGAGCACAGTCCATGGGGGGTATGGTGGGTGTCCACCAGTGACGCCCAGTTCTCCACCAGTCCCATCACATCCCTCCCTTCCTGCTCCTCACCCTTCCCCTTTGCCTTGCCACCTGAGCTCTGGAGATGAGGAGGGACAGAACAGGAAAGTGGACGGAGCATTCCGCCACAGAAGACTGGGGGAACACAGAACTTCTGTAAAATGCTGGCGTTTCAAATGCAAGCAGTCACAAGGTTTCAATTACAAAAAAAGTGCTAAAATAACTTGCCACTTTAAACACATTTTTACCTTTATTTTAAACACCTTTTTACTTTTATTTTCCTATAAACATTTTGCTAAACCTGGAAGGAACTCATAACACATAAAGAATTCATTGAATGTGGATTGTTTTTCCCCCTGCCTTTGCTGGGTTTCTGGTGGGATTTTGGTGTGATCTGGCCGTTGCAGGAGGACTGTGGTCCCTGGCAGCCTGTGTAACCCCAAGGGCTCTGCAGGACAGCGTGAGCTCTGCTGCTGCGTTCACACCCTTCTCTCTCCTTGCCCATGGAAGCAGCTGGGCTGATGAACTTCAGCTGTCTCGTTAGCAAGCTGGTCACCATCCCTGGGAGCTGGGCTGTTTAAAAGGTTCCTGGGCACATGGAGACATAGGTGCAGCCCTGGGAGCCTTGTGGGTGCGGAACAGCCCGT
>NW_010105266.1:18271-19785 GCF_000699245.1 Pterocles gutturalis | reverse complement strand
GGTGGAGGGGCGGGTCCAGCCCTGGGCACTGCAGCCCCTGCACCCGATGCTGGATGAACCCTCCCTGGCAAATGCTGCATCACTATTCCTACAGATGGCCGAGCTTCGGTTCCCACCCATGTTGCTGGCCCTGGATCCCTCCCTGGCACAGGCAGCGGGTGATTACAGGCGTGCATCTCCATCCTGGCCGAGGTGATGAACATCCTCTGCCCATCATCCTCCTCAGGAGCCCTAACTCTGCTCGTCTAGGTGCCCGAAGCAGCCGAGCTGCTGCAGCGTCAATGCAATGCAGCCCGGCATGGCGCCGTATTTTCTGTCGCAATCCTAAACCAGCCTCAGCACGGTGAGACTTCTGCCTCGGTGTGTTAAAGCTGTGCTCCACAATTGCTTTGTGGAATTATTATTATTTTTTTAATGGTGAAAATCTTCCTGTGTTTCTCCAGGTGTGGGTGTGCAGCTGAGCCAGTGGCATCCACAGCTGCTGCTCCTTGGAGGCTAATTGCTGCAGAAAAGAGCTGCTGCAGGGCAATCTCTTTGTAGCCCTAGGTATGGTGACATTGCTGAGGGGCTGCAGGGGTTACCAGCTGAGCTGGGCTCTGCAGGCAGCATCCAGTTATTCATCCCGAAGCCCCAAACTCTTCCTCCCATTCCCTGGAGGAGCGCAGCCCCCTCTCCAATTGCTCTGGGGGAACTCTTCCAAATTCCTTTTATTGCATTATTCCCTGCGAGCGTTCTGTATCACACTCAATAATCTGTTCAGAATGTGGATTGCTATTCATACACATATAAATGTATATATGTGTGCTGAGATATTTGCCAAAGCGATGGCATCGAGTCTGTACGTTGGGATGCTCAGTGCTTTGGTAAGTCAGGCCACTTTATTTATCTATTTATTTATTTATTTATTTTTAGGACTCATCACCCTTGTTTTCCCAAAGCTTGACTGTGTCTCACCACAACCTACATCACGTCAGTCCACCTGGGGCCCCGAACACAGGAGATGCCAGGGTGTCCGCAGAGACCTGCGGGGTGTCTGCAAGGAGCAACACGCTTATAATGAGCATGGTGCAAAGGTGGGGCTGGGGGATGGCATCCCGGGGCACAGCCCCTCAGCATGTACGGAGCTGCTGAGCTGGGGACAGCGGTTCCTCTATTCCCCGGCATCCCGCAGATGGGTACGAGAGCCCCTATCACCCCGGCACCGCAGCCCCTGCCCGGAGCCCAGCCAGGGACCCTCTGCAGGTCAGGGTGAGCTGTTTGCAGGTGGGTCTGGGGGCAGGAGCATCTCTAGGATGCTGAGATGCCAAACTCCTCGTTAAAAATAATCATGCAGGAAGGGGTTCGTGGGCTGCCCCGGCCGGGAGTCAGCCGCAGCATCCCTCATCTCGCTCCTGTGGGATAGCTGCAAGAGAAAATCTTCTGTTATTTTCATTCTCTTCTTAGGAGACAATGAATCCCCCAAGAAACCTTTCTTTCGCCCCCTGCTGTTGTTTCCCTAAGGCTGATTATCTTGG
>NW_010105266.1:8050-18177 GCF_000699245.1 Pterocles gutturalis | reverse complement strand
GGGGTGCTGGTGGTGTGCAGGGGTGCTGCCAGCTAAAGCCTTCTGCAGGGATGCCAGCGGACTGTCGCAGACCTTCTGCTAACCCTCAGGCAGCTCCATAGGAATGGGATTTTTGGGGTTTTTTTTGGTATATTTTTTGGTTGTGTGTTTTTTTTTTTTCTCCTAGGGTATAGCTTTTACTTATAATTAGGATTAAAATATTTTTGGGAAAGAAGAATCCAAGGGACTGCTCGGGGCAGCTGCAGGCGGTGCATCCTTGGAGCTGTGTCTGCATTAAGGCAGTTGTACGGTGGGGATTAGATTGTGGGGGGTCTAACGCTGAGCGGCTCCCCTGGCGCACAGCTCCTGGTTGCGCCGCGGTTCCCCCCGCGGGCGCAGCGGGTCCTGGTTTCTCTGCAGTTTCAGGTTTGCATCTGGCGCAGGGTGACGAGCTTTCAGTGTGGCACACCGAACACTCACGCTGTCAGCATCGACTGGATTTTGCCTGCTTACATCCCATGTTTTGTTATTTCATGCAATGTTTATACTGAATTAAATAATTTACAGAATTTGTTATTATTTTGTCTAGTTTTATTTTTAAATAAACTCCACGCCTGTTTTGTTTCAGCGGAGCAGGCTCTGGACTCTCTTGGTTCGGGATATTTCAGATGTGAAATGTTTCTCTCTCCCTGGGTGCAATCAGGGAGTCAGACCTGCTGTTTAAAATCCAGTCGCTTTTTGGAGCCAATATTTCAGCATGCAGCAACCTCACAGTTCTTTGTTTTTAAGCACTTGCGTCGCTTTCTTATCTCGGCTGCATGACGAGTAATTCCTATTTTGGATAGTATAGTTTATATATTCTATTTTTGTTATAGAATAGTAGCAAAAACTGTTTTTTGGTATTTAGGAGCTGACTGTTATTGCAGAAGCTGCTGGAAAAAAGCCATTTCCCATTTGAGCATGTGTGGGTCGGGGTCCGCTCCAGGCTGTGGTGCTCTGCAGACCCCTCCGGGCAGCAGCGCATTGGGAGCTCCAGCTCGCGCAGGTTTTCCCCTGGCACAAAGGTCTTTCCCAGTGCTGGGTTAAATTTTCTTTCTGGTGGATTTGCACTGAACAAGAGGTGCAAAGCAAGCTGAACTGGGTCCCAGAACCAAAAGGAAAGGGAGAGAAGTTTGGAGATAAGGAACCTGGGCAGCCAGCTTCAAACCCAGAACTGATTTTTTTTTTTTCTCCAATCTCGTGTGAATCCAGGTACCTTGAAACTTCCAGTTATCCCCTCTGCCGTTCCCAATGTCCGAGAGCATCTTATGCATCCCTGCAAACACTTGACTGTCCCTCTCTCCTTGCCTGACTTCTTCCCTCTGCTCTGGACTTGCAGAGCATCAGCTGAAGGGTTTGTGCAACGAGGGCTGACTCTGTTCCAAGTGGAGGTGCCTGGAAGAAACATCTACTCCCATGGTGTTAAAATCCAGCGAGGAGAAAATTTGGGCACCCCTCCCACTAGCCCAGGTTGCTCAAAGCCTCAACCAGCCTGGCCTTGAACCCCTCCAGGGATGGGGCATCCACAGCTTCCCTGAAAATAGTGCTCTGCAGCGTCTTCTGCCTTTGCTTTCAGGTGACACATGCCACCACTCAACCTCACCAGCTTGGCACCAGCAACGTTCATCCTGGCCAGTATCCCGGGCATGGAGCGGTCGCACATCTGGATCTCCATCCCCTTCTGCTCCATGTACCTGGCGGCGCTGCTGGGCAACGGCGTGGTGTTGTTCGTCATCAGGACGGAGCGCAGCCTCCACCAGCCCATGTTCCTCTTCCTGGCCATGCTGGCCATCGCCGACCTGATGCTGTCCACCACGACGGTGCCCAAGATGCTGGCTCTCTTCTGGTTCAGCATGGGGCAGATCTCCTTCAGCGCCTGCCTGGCCCAGATGTTCTTCCTGCATTTCAGCTTCTCGGCAGAGTCGATGATCCTGCTGGCCATGGCGTTCGACCGCTTCGTTGCCATCTGCTACCCGCCGCGGTACGGGGCGGTGCTGACACACTCGGCTGCGGTCAAAACCGGGCTGGTGGCTTTGCTGAGAAGCTTCTGCATCATTTTCCCCTGTATATTCCTTCTGCAGCGGCTGCCCTTCTGCGGGCACCATGTCATCCCGCACACCTACTGCGAGCACATGGGCATCGCCTGGCTGGCGTGTGCCGACATCTCTGTCAACGTGCTGTACGGCCTCGCGGTGCCTTTTGCAGCGATAGTGCTGGATGTCATACTCATCGCTGTCTCCTACGTATTAATTCTCCTGGCGTTATTCAGACTCCCCTCCCGGACTGCCCGGCTCAAGGCTTTCAACACCTGCAGCTCTCATGTCTGCGTTATTTTACTTTTCTATATTCTGGCTTTTTTCACTGTTTTAAGGCACCGCTTCGGTCAGGAGATCCCCCACCACGTCCACATCCTCTTGGCCAACTTCTATGTGCTCTTCTTCCCCATGGTGTACGGCGTGCGGACACAACAGATAAAAGAGAAAGTTGTGAAAGTGTTTGTCTGCCCCAAGAGCCACTTGCTGCGAGAGTAAGAGGGAGCTGTTGCTACCGGAAAGTGATGAACACCTTGGTGGGACTCCCAGCTCCTCATCCCAGATGCTCTTCGCACCGTTCCAGACAACACACCCACGTCTTGCGCTGTCACAGTCCGATACAGAACAGCCGGCATCCCTGCCTCAGTTTCCCCAACAGTTTGTAGAAAATGTAAGAAAAAAGTCAGGATCTCCCATCGGCTGTGGAAGGAGAGGGATCAAAGAAAGGAGAACCCACCCCAGATATATCACTTGTGGGAAATCCCTACAAGGTGGAGGCAGGTGGCTTTCACTTCAGTGTGACGGTAAATCCACGTCTCAGCCATTTTCTGTGGAGTCGGGTGAAAAGACGTGTAATGAACGGGTTCTTCTGAATCACAGGTGTGTGGCGGAGTTCATTTGAGGAATTGCTTCTTTATTAAAATTCATAGTGTTGAGAAAGTCTCCAGAAGGAATAACTCAAAATAAAAGCAAGCCTTGCACGTGAGCATGCATCAGGTCTTTTTATTCCTTAACCGTATTATTTACTTTCAGTAAATACGTGGGAGAAAAGCTGTTCCCAAAAGAACATGAAGCTGTTTATTTTTTAATAAGATAGGCTATAATAGAGAGGGGGAAGCTTTGGAGGCATCAGATCACTATCACAGCTGTACCTTTGGCTCCACAAGCATCAATCTCTGCTCAAGCAGGCGCCCAGTGCTCTGAGCATCCTGTCCTCATGGACCCCCAAAAAGCTGTCCCCAAGAGAAAGCTGCTGCCCTTTTTAAAGAGGAGCTGAGAGCTCAGGGACGGGTTAGAATAAGATGGAAGGACACGATGAGGTGGGATCACAGCTGCAGAGAAAGATGTGATGCTTTCTTGCACTGGGGAAGTGCAGGAGGGCCATTGTCCTCCGCCCCGGGGCTGAGCCTGTGGGACGGTGGCAGTACCTCCCACGGGGCTGGAAGATGAAGATGCATCTGGGCCAGAGGGGAACGGCTCCTCCTTTCCACCTGTCCTGGTTAAACCGTTCTCATCTCAACCCACGGGTCTCTTTTGACCCCTTTAATTCTCTCCAGCATCTCTGGGAGGTGGGAGGGTGAGCGAGCGGCTGCGTGGGGTTTTTCTGCAGGACAGGGTCAAACCACAACACTACCTCTGCCAGGTGGGAGATGAATAGCCCAGTGAGGCCACCGAGGTATCAGACACCCTCCCTGTGGCTAAAAATGAGCAGCTTGGAAACTTCCCTCCACCAGAGGGTCCTTTCCAGATGTTTGTTGCTAGCCAGATGTTTTGCTGATGCCCAGACCCCACCAGCCCCTCGTGCAGCCCAGCACTGGGTGTTCATTTTGGTGTACAGCTGCCAGAGCGGGGAGCCAGGGGATGTCTCAGTGCTGCAGCAAGGTGTCCTGCCTTTGGTGGCATGTGCCGTCACCGCTGGCACTCGATGCACACCAAAGTCCTGTGTTCAGGTTAGGCAGCATGCGCGCTAAAATGGGAGTGTGACATAGTGACAACACACAAAATGTGTGTGCAAAACAGTCCTGGGGAACCTTTGCCTCCTGCAGCCAAGTGCCATTCCTCTAGTAAGGCGTGAACACTAACCATCCCATCAGCTCAGAACTTCATCTTCCAGAGAAAACAGCCTGTCTGGTGGTGGTGTGCCAAATTCTTTGGAGCCAAACCTCATCTTGCCTTTTCTTGTTGGTCACAATATAAATGCACTTATTTTTTCCTATGCAGAAGTGAGAAATGTCTATTTTTAACTACTTTATCAACGAACAATCTCTGCCTTTAGCCTGCAATTGGTAATGATTACGGGCTTAAGTACCATTAAGAGAGTGTTTGCCTGAAGAAGTAGAGTCCTTCAAGCACTGCTTAAGAATAATTCTGCCATTCCTAATCTTCTGCTCGTACACGGGGCTGATTGCACGAACCTGCTGCAAATCAGGAATTTCAAAGGGCAGAGCAAGGCTCGTTCAAAAGGGGATCCGACAGCCTGTAGCTAAGGCTACTGTCTCCATGGCTGGCAAAGGACATGTTTCGTTTTGCTGCTTGAGCATCTTCTGCTGCGTCGAAACCGCAGAAATATTTCAGCCCTCTCTGCCATGGGTTCATCTGAAACGGGGAGGAGAACGATGATGTGACCCCCTGAGCATCCCCATCTCCTCAGTGGGGTTTGGGTGGAGGGAGACTCCCAGAGCTGTTTGTGACTGCCACTAGTGAAACTTCCAAGGAAAGCTTGGTTAGAAACACCCCAGGCTTCAGTTTGGACAGATGAGGGCAGGTTGCCCTTCTGGAGATCCTTAGGAGATCTGTCCGGGGTCGTGCAACCCCTCGCCTGACCTAAAGAAAAAAGTTGTGCAAGGAATTGCAGTTAGGAGCAGGAAGGGGAAAAGGAGGCAGAATATAAATATATAATTTTATTATATATAAATATATCAGAATATAATCTGATGAGATTCAGACGTGGCTTTGAAGTACGTGGGCATGGGCAGGAGGTTGAGGACGGGACCATGGAGCGGTGAGAGTGCAATCTTCAGAAGCGGTCCTTAGATCTTCTGAAGGATTTGTGCAGGCCAGCACAGTGGTACCTGCAAGGTTGTCCCACGGGTGGTGGATCATGCGGGACCTGCAGGACTGCACCCACCCCAGCTCCCGGTCAGGAGCAGAAACCCCCAGAACAGACAATCCCATTTTGTCTCTCTGGCGTGGCCAGGATGGGACATAGCTCATTGTTTTGCCAATGGACGGCGTGAGCACAAAGGACACAGGCACCAAATTAAAGAACTAAAATTATTTTTACTTAAGTGTAAAGTGATAAAATAATGAAGAAAATAATACAGTGAAAATACATTAAAGCAAGATAAGGTAAAGCATCAAAATAATAAGTGAACTACTCTAGCAAGCAGAAAATAAGGTAAGGCACCTCATCATTACTACACAGAGTTAGCGACAGTGATTCAGAAAGATCCATCACCGATTGCCCTGATCGTACGTTACCATCATCCAGATCCGCAGTCGCTGGGGAGCCCGGTTGCAGCGAGGATTTGGAGAGAACCCTTCCCGGCAATTGGGAAATCTCTGTACAGTGCGTCCACCGTATAGATGAGGCTCCCAAATTTCCCCGCAAACATTCCCCGCTTTTATACAGTGGAATAAACAACTTTCTATACTAAGCTACAAAAAAACCATCTGGTGTGGTTTTCTCCTTGTTAGCTTCTGTCTCGAGCCTGGCTGGAGCAGGAGAGGGGAGATATTCTCTTCCTGCTGTTGCCCACTGTAAGGGTAACGGCAAGGCCGGCCCGCGGGCACCCGTGCGCTGGCCTAACACCCGTGGAGCAGATTTTTACCGTTAGTGAAGACTGCACCACTTTCAGGATGGTATTCCTTTGCCTTCCAACACATACACACGGGATAAAGCCAAATGTTAATGACAGTCTGTTGTAGTTTTACCTCATCAGTGTCAGCAAACGTTCACCATCTGTATGTGTGCAGGTTCATAAACTCTGAAAGAAGCCTCCCGTGGATGTCAACAGGGTTGGGTTGGTCTTCTTAGCTAAAAAAGCATATAACGTGAATCAAATAAATTAACAGTCAGAGTTGGTAACCGTGAAGCAGGTATTCCTTTGTTTGCAGCGCTGGGCATCACTGGGCATAGCTCTGCCTTCAGTGCTCCAATGGACGAGCAAAACTGCAGAGAAGAGATGTTGCCAAGTTACACATACTCAGTAAACTCCCTGGAATTATTTGACATAAACATAAGATTTCCTGGAACTCATTGATATGTGCAAATGTCCTTTTGCTCATACGCAGAGGTTCCTTCTGGTGGTCTTCAGTGGTCAATGGATGAAGTAAGTAGTCTCCATCACTTTGCCCGCTAGTAGAACTTTCTTCTGATTCTGCGCAGCGGTGTCCCTTTTTCTCAATTAATTTTCTTGTCTTCGTACTCTTCCAAGATTGGCTAATTTCTTGATTAGTGCTCACAGATGTTCTCCCTCACCTGATTGTTCTGTTCCTAAACCATTATAGTTACGGTTCAACATTTACTTCTCTAAGACACCTTAAGACCTTCCATCTATTGCCCAGCGACACAACATTCCGGAGTTAATTTAAATTTTTACAATAATTCAGCAGCTTTCCTTCAGAGGGTGGAAAGCCTTGGCCAGCGATGCATGTCATGACCTAAAGGGTCACGCTCACATCCGCAGCGTTGGGGATGACACGGGGAGAAGCTGGTCCTGGAGAGAGAAGGTGCTGGACAACATCTCCCCAGGGCTGCACTGAGCCTTCCATGAGTGACTTGATGGGCACCAGACCTCCTCCTGGCTTTGGAGGTGTTGCCTTGCTGCAGAAGGTCTAGACAGAGTGTCTGGAAACCCCAACTCCATCCTGAGGAGTTATTTGATTTGCAGGTCGCACACTCGGAGTGTTTTCTTCCATTGCTCTTGCCAATGATTTTTTTTATGGTCAGTTTGTGCTAATACTGGTTTCCTATCGATAAAGGCGAGACATTTATTGCTGTTCCAGAATAAGCCAAAGCTTTCTCCTCTATTTGAGAAGACTGATGTTATTTTTTTGCTAGCACCTGTGGTGCGTAAACTATTGTTTTCAATTTTAACTGTACGAAGACAACTGTGGATGATTCAGTTTTGCTTCACAGTTATTGTGCCTCCTGGAATTCCCTTCCATCAGCTCGTTCAGTTTAACTGCTCTCTTGGCTGTCCTTTCCCAGTAACACTTGGAAGTTCCTTCATGCTCAAGTTCTCTGCATGGTTCCCCTCTCCAAGAGCCCCTTTGGTGTCTGCTCCTTGGGTTTTGGAGCAAGCAAAAGTGACTTCAGCCTTGATGGGACCTGGCTGCACACTTTATTTCTTAATTTTACTCCTGCTATCCCCATTGTTCCCTATTTATATTGTTTGTATAAAATTATTGATGAGCAATTTGCTGTAACGTTAACCCTTTCCGCCAGCTCGTCCCTGTTGCTGGGGTTGGGACCAGGAAGACCAGAGATGGAGAAGATCCTTCCCCTCTGCTCAGCACTGGTGTCCAGCGTTCTAGATATCTAAGATATCTCAATATCTAAGATATCAAAAGAGCCTTTAAACTGCACCTGTCCTGCTGCCTAGGTCTTGCTTCACTGCACAGAAACGTTGGGTGGGTTTTAGGGGATTTTTTTTTTGTTTGTTTGGTTTTTTTTTGGTTGTTTGTTTTTTTTTCTGCAAAGATTCTACAGCACAAGGAACAGTCAGTGCTGAACAAGCGGCTGAGAAACCATCTAAACCCAGCAGCTGCTCTGCCTTAAGCCCGACCTGTTACAATGAAAACTGCCCCAACTCTGGTTTCAGCACTGGTGTCTTTCTTTTCTGTTGGTGCAGAACTTGCCATCCCTTGTCTTGCTGTGTATCCCAGATCTCAACAAGACATTGAGAAGGAAACTGTCTTGGTTCCAAAACCAATCAAGCCTCACTTGGCTCCGAACCTGGCGGGATTCTTGTGAAGCATGGTCACCAAAGCTGCCAGGGAGAGACACTGGAGCCACAGAACCCAGCAAACAGCACATTTGCAGCATCCTCATCGGCTCTCTCGTAAAACAGGGATGGCACCTTTCTTTTTGCCAGGAATCACTCATTCATCATTTGTCGATGTGGTGCTTGGGGACATGGGTTAGTGGGTTGGGTGGGGTTGGGTTGACGGTTGGACTTGATGATCCTTGAGGTCTTTCCCAACCTTCATGATTCGATGATTCTATGATTCTACATAGTTTTGAGGTAAGAAACAAATCTGTTTGGATTTGGTTTCCGACGCTTGGTTTGCATTGGGTCAAACCACTAATTTGGGTTAATTTATGCCGAAAATCTGCATGTCTACCATCTTCATATAAAGCACAAAAATCTCTCTGCAGCTATGAGTCAAATCTGAGCTGATATTTTGCAGCAGGTTTGTTTCAAGAACTTGCGTCCTGTCCTGAGCATTGCTCCTTTAGAGAATAATAAAGGAGAAATGTTCCTGGATGGCTGGAGAATTGAATAAACAACACTTTGCCGGTCGATAAAACCCTTTAAATTCATCTGGCGAACCTGCGACAGCCTAATTGACCAAACCGCCCCTGCAGTTTTTTTCCCTGCGTTTTCCGAGTGAGTGGAGTATGTGGGTGGGCTGGCAGGGTCCCACCAGTAAATCCCACTGAGCCCAGACCTATGGAGCAACTGTATGAAATGTCACTGGGGTCCCCGGGTCACCAGCGCCAGATTAAAGCCAGTCCACTCCCATCTCAACTCTACAAGCGGTTTGAATCAATAGAGGTCAAAACCCGGGTGAAATAAAACCCTGGGTTTTTTTGCAAAGCTATTGACACCCCAAGAGTCTCCAGTCCCGGCTCTGTGCGTGGGAAAGCGATTTCACGCCCCCAGACACCCGCTGAATGGGAATGGGTCCTGAGCCAGCACTAAGATAAATTACGCCCTGATTCTGCTTACTCTGTAATTACTTTCTGTAGCAGTTACCAAACTGTCGGCATGTTTCAGTTTACAATTCCCCTGCTCCCAGCTCTGGGCTGTGTCTAACCAAAGCCAGGCTTACGTGAGCCCAGCTTGGCTGCTGAAATTGGACAGTTTAGCCCCAGGAGTGCCTGACTTGGGCTCAGTCCATCTCCCGGGGCACGCACGGGGCAGGCAATGTTGGAGCAGGCTGCTCGGAAAGTGGTGCTGCACGTGGGAGTGTTTGTAGGAGCAGAATGTGATTTTGTTTTGTTATTTTCATCAGTTTTGTCTTGGGCTGGAAAGACTTGAGCTGCATTGATCACAGATGCTTCTTTGGGGACAGACTTTTCAGTACGGATAGGACACGGGGTGATGGTTTTAAACTGAAGGAGGGTAGATTCAGACCAGATACAGGGAAGAAATTTTTTTTACAATGAGGGGGGTGAGGCAGTGGGCTAGGTTGCCCAGAGAAGCTGTGGATGCCCCATCCCTGGAGGGGTTCAAGGCCAGGCTGGATGAGGCTTTGGGCAACCTGGGCTAGTGGGAGGTGTCCCTGCCCATGGCAGGGGGTGGAACCAAATGATCTTTAAGGTCCCTTCCAACCCATCCTGTGGTTCTATGATTCTAAAGACTGTGTTGGTACTTGGCTCAGCTGGAGAGCTCTCAGAATCATAGTTCCACCCGACCACTCTGCTGTCTCCTGGATTTTACTAGCACGTTCGGAAGCCAACATCTCTTCTCTGGGACACAGCCTGGGAAGGTCCACGGATCTCACTGCACCCGGCTCCCATCACATCCCACTCGCCCACCCCAGGTCTCCACAAATCTTACTGTGGACAGTTGGTCCAGGAGGGACTTTGCACCATATACCATCTGTGTGCTGCTGACAGAAATGGCCCTGCCACCATGGGGTAAACTTACAAGCCTTGGGGGGAAAGCTGAGAGCAGTGGGAAGAGGACAGAAAGCCTGGGGGCCAGCAGAGTGAACCCAGGGGCTGCTGTCCAAGGGCAGTGGACATAGAAACGTGGAATCACGGAGTGGTTTGGGTTGGAAGGGACCTTAAAGATCATTTGGTTCCACCCCCTGCCATGGGCAGGGACACCTCCCACTAGCCCA
>NW_010105266.1:6402-7993 GCF_000699245.1 Pterocles gutturalis | reverse complement strand
CAGGGACACCTCCCACTAGCCCAGGTTGCCCAAAGCCTCATCCAGCCTGGCCTTGAACCCCTCCAGGGATGGGGCATCCACAGCTTCTCTGGGCAACCGGGGCCACTGCCTCACCCCCCGCACAGGAAAACATTTCTTCCTCACATCTCATCTCCATCTCCCCTCTTCCAGCTCAAACCCCTTCCCCCTCATCCCATCCCTGCACCCCCTGACCCAGAGCCCCCCCATCTCTCCTGTAGCCCCCTTTCAGCACTGGAAGCTGCTGGAAGGTCTCCCTGGAGCCTTCTCTTCTCCAGGCTGCACACCCCCAACTCTCTGGGGTCATCCCTGGACATTCCTGGACACGCCGTGGAGGACACGTGGCACTGGGCAGCTCTGACCTTCGGGCAAGCCTCCCCCTGGGAAAGCTCTCCTCTTGAGCAAATCCTCTTGCAGGAATCAGCCTTTGGTCATCGCCATGCTGGGTGCGAATTTCTCCGGATTTTTCAGGAGAGAACAGCTTTCACCATCAGGTGGCTGTCCAGGGGTTTGCAGACCCCCCAAGGGGGTGGCAGATGGTGGAGGCTGCTCAGGGCCAAGCCCAGATGCTGTTTGGGGGTATTATCCCGATTATTTCCGTATGAATTTCCAGTGTTTCATTGGTGTAAATGGTGGGGTTTAGCAATGGAGGGATAAATGGATAACCTGACGGTGAATGTGAGTTACAGCGACTGCTGGGCATGGAGGATGCACGGGGCAAGTGCAAGATGCAAAGTTCAGAACTTTGGATGCTGTGCAAAGGGCTGCAAGACTGAAACGGAAACGTGATCAGAAAACCAACAGAAAGCTGTTCTTGTAAGAGAGATACCAACTTAACCACCCATCTTCAGGTCTGGAGAGCGAAGCCTGTGCCTGAGAACGTGTCCCCTTGGTCCCTGTGCACAAGCCCACCTGCAGAGGGGAGCGGTTGCCTC
The DNA here is from genome assembly GCF_000699245.1 of Pterocles gutturalis. Lineage (NCBI taxonomy): Eukaryota > Metazoa > Chordata > Aves > Pterocliformes > Pteroclidae > Pterocles > Pterocles gutturalis. Next base: position 7,040 of record NW_010105266.1, on the reverse strand, counting down.
GCACATGGATGGATTAACCTGCTGCACAAGCAGCTTTCCCGCTTTCAGAAGGGCTGAATGCGCGGTGTGATCGCTGCCAGCAGCCTCAGCCTGCCTCCATAGGGCTCCGCTTGCCGCCGTGGGGAATGTCTGCGTTCCGCGGGGCTGCCTGCTGCTTTGTGTGCAAGCAGGCGAGTGATTTGATGCACACCTACGCTGCGGAGTCTGCACCTTCCCCTCCATGCTCACAGCCTCCGCTGCACGATAACAGATATAACCTTGAGGCGGGACACTTTGCTGTCTGCTAAAGGACATGGAAAAGGCCAGACTGCCTTTTGATGCACCGTATGGAAGAGGAGTTTCCTGCACGCAGCTTATTGGAAAAAAATTTGGGGTTTTCAGGACAGGGACAGGGAGGTTTAGTCCTTAGGTTTCCCAGCTCTTGACACAAAGCTGGATAAATTAATTGCAAACAAGGCAGTTTAATTACCAAGAGCTGGCGGGGAAAGTGCAGCGTGCTTGGCGGTCTGCGCTTGGCTGCAGCTGGAGCGGTGGCACAGAACCCTGCACGACCTGGCAGCTCGCGGGGGGCGGCGAAGGGAATGCTCCCGAAAATCAGCGCAGTGCTCTTGTGCACATCTGTCTGCAAACAGAAATTC
>NW_010105266.1:4149-6371 GCF_000699245.1 Pterocles gutturalis | reverse complement strand
GAAAGCAGTTTGCAAATGGGTTGAGTCAATGGAGGAGCAAGGTTTGATGACTCAAGCATCAAGGAATGATGCAGTTGTTGGTGCAGGTGCTATCCAGCGGGCTCAGCACTGCGGGGAGGGGTCCCGGCTGAGCTGGCCGGTCCATGGAGCCGCCTTCCAGGGCACTTGTGGCTCCTGGAGCACCCCGGTTGCACAAAAGGTCTGGGTGATGCAGGCTGTTCCCATCCCAAGCTGTAGACGCTGGATCTCTAAGGAAAGAGAAGCAATCAATGCAGAAGTAAAGCAAACTGTTTATTTGTGAAGACTGTATAATTTGGAACAGCAAACTGTTTATTTGTAAAGAATTTTATTAATTTGCAACAGCTGCCTGCGGTCCTGTGCTTTCGGGGGGACCGGTGACCCCCAGCACACCGTCCGGCTGAGCAGCACCAACGATCCCACTTCCTTCTCCCAAAGGTGTCCCGCGGGTTTGGAACGTTTCCCCCCGATGGAAAAGGCTGGTGTGCTGCCTATGGACCGTACGTCGGTGTGGGCTGGTGCCAGGGTGTAAATGGCTCTGAGGCGGGCAGGGAGGGGGGTTCCGGCTGGTTCAGGAGGATGGAGCGTTGCACGTGCCAAATGCAAAAGCAGCAGCTGCTTCGCTCCTCTTGGAGATTTCCATTGTGTGTTAATTCTAAAATCCTGGTTGTTGTGGTTATCTTCTTTTTTCTCATGTTGTGTTATGAAAATCTGTCGTTACCTCAACTCACGAGGTTCCACCTTTTTTTTTATCCTTTCCCCCATCTTACCGGGAGGGGGAGGAAGGGACCAACCCTGTGGCGCCGTTTCTGCACCTGAAGACGTTCTCCTACCTACATTGTTTATGATGCTCCAATTTCTTATCATTGCAAGTGAAATAAAATATTTTGGGCTGCTTTAAATGTTTCCAGGAGTCCTGTTTTCAGAACAAGAAGTCCAAACAAGCTTCATGCTAAACTATTTATATTTTGTCAAATTATGAAGTTCTGCAAAACGAAAAGCCAGACTTTCCTTCAGGTCTGCCACCCAACCCGCAGTGTAGCAATATTTCTCATCTTTTCCTGCTTTTCTCTTTTTAAACACATTTTGTGTGTTTTACATTTAACACATTTTTCGCACCGTGTAAAGAAAAGACATAAAAGCTGCCATCGCAGGATCAACACCTTGGGCAAGAAAATGTGAGATTCCTTCCACCAAGGAGAAGAAATTGTTCCACTGATATCAATCACCTGAGGCGCGCCACCCTGGATTTTTAAGTGCAGCCTCTCAGGTGATGTAATAAACAAATAAAAATAAACAAATAAAAATAAATAGGTTCTGGCTCTGGAAATCCTATGGGAAATGATGTTTAATAACTTACTGCCCACGTTCATCTTCTCCTGCCGCGCTCTCGTTGCGTTTACATTGATTCGATGCACATGGCCGCGGCAGGGTTTCACACCTCCCGGTATTCCGGAGGATAAAGCAGTGATAAAATACACGTTAAACCTGGATGATCTCTGTGATTATGGAAGGAATTTGGACAATGCTGTTGTCTAGTGGCTGAGTCTGGGGGCTGGTCAGACCCCTGCGTTTACTGAAAGCCCGCTTAGAGGGACGATGGCAGCGCGGTGAAGCCACCCGAGCATCGAGGGTGCTCTTAGGGACGTGACATCCTCCCTGCAGGGTGGGGAGAGGGATGAATATCCAGCCCCCCCACCAGCCACCACCGTCCTGGCAGCGGGTTTTGTTTCTCTGTGAGATGAACTCTGTGCAAAGACGCACAGCCCCAATCTGCCCGCCCAGGCGTGGGCGGGACAAAGGCATCGATGGACAGACCGGGGTAGATGAGGATTATGGATCTGCCGCAGTAGCTGGGGGTTGTCTGTTATCTCGGTGTGTTCTGGCTTTATTTCCAGGGATATTTTGTGTGGGGACGCTGAAGGCGTGTGAGCACACAGCAGTTACGCGTCGGGACTCGGCAGGTGCAGGGGCACGGGGGGTGCAGAGCTCATCCCTTGAAACCCCAGATTTTGGGATTGTTGGTGGGTTTTGATGGTCTCGGTGGTCATAGAATGGCCCAAATGTTCAAAAGTCACTAGAAATGTTTGCTACCTCGTTGTTTCGGTACTCAGCTTGAACATTCTTCATGTGCACTGGTTTTCAGAAAAGCCCTCGGGTCTGTCTGCAGCGCTGGGCCGCAGAGCAAGGTTCCCATTCGGGTA
>NW_010105266.1:0-4128 GCF_000699245.1 Pterocles gutturalis | reverse complement strand
CACCAGGGACTTCTGCGCTTTGAAGGTAGTTCTTCAGCCCAGGTGAGTAGGAACGAAGATGCTCTTCCAGCTGAGGCAGGTCCCCCCGCACAGCTCCATCCCGCCGAGGCGCCGCTGGGAGGCTGGCAGGTGGGATGCTCGGGGCTATCACCACGAGCGGGGGTTGCATGAGCTGCTCTGCGAAAACAAAACACAAACACAGGTCAGGCTGTCATCAGGAAAGGGGGAAGATGTGGAGAAGCACAGAACCTCAGTCAGAAGCACCGAGCGAAAAGGGCAAGTGCTCCTGGGGGATGGATTCCATGGGGATGGAGAAGTCTCCAGCCACGTCTGCAGGCTGTGCTCGGGTCTCCGGGATGGCTCCCAAAGGAGATCCCCAGCAGACGGATGGGTAGCGTGGGTGCAGCTCACAAACCTTTAACTATTCTGCTTTTAATTTTTTTTCTTTTTTCTTTTTTCTTTTTTCTCTTTTTTCTTTTTCTTTTTTCTTTCTTTCTTTCTTTCTTTCTTTCTTTCTTTCTTTCTTTCTTTCTTTCTTTCTTTCTTTCTTTCTTTCTTTTTTTCTTCTTTCTTATTTTTTACTTTTTCTTTTTTCTTCTTTCTTTTTTATTTTTATTTTTTATTTTTTCTTGTTTTTTATTTTTTCTTTTTTCTTTTGTCTTTTTTCCTTTTTCCTTTTTCTTTTTTTTTCTTTCTCCTTTTTTTTTTTTTTTTTTTTTTTTTCTGGAGGTTTGAGCTACCACCTTCATCTCAGGGATATTTTAGTCTAACTGAGAAAGTTTAAATCGTGGCCACTCAAGAGCACTGCGCTTTGCCGGTACGAGGGAAGCAGACAGATGTCTTCTGTTCATCTCACCGTCAGCTCAGCTGGAATGGATGCAAGAGCTAGAGAACAGCTTGACGTGTTCTTCGAGAGGTTTCCCCTTTGTGCATGAAGCTTACCAGTTAGCAGTGCTGTGGCTATCACATTTTAGAGAGATTTTCAGAGGTGTTAAATGGACTTGAGGTGCCAAGACTTTCATTCCACTGACTGATAGCCAGTAGACCTTATTAAACCTCCTCAGTCCAGGTGCAAGCAGAGAGCAGATACACACGGAAACAGAGCCCGTTGCATTCCTTTTGAGCAACATCATGATAGCAATAGTCTTGTGCTAATGAGTCATTTCTTCCAGAATGAAGATTTGCTCATTTTTTGTTCTGTACGAAGCGTGAGTCATGGTGACTGAGGCAGGGATGCACGCTGCGTGCCTGAGAGATGCCTGGATGCTCCTTGCGGAGTCACGGCCAGGCTCAGCACCTCCCCGCCCTGGGACACGCTGAGCCTCGCAGGACTTGGTGCTGACAAGAGGAAAATGTGGACAAAAGCATCGAGGAGTTTTGAGATGTATGAGCAACCTCAGTATGTTAGAAGTTCCCAGCAGCAATGTTTGTTTTGAGATATTACTGGTTTAGAGTCCCAGATCATGATCAGATCACGCGTGTCCACCAGCAGTGAATTAGACTTTTCCACTCCCTGTGATCCAGATTTTGAAATTTTTGAAATTTTAAAAAATATTTTTCTTGGGGAGCAGATTACAGTACTGAGGATGCTTTAATTTTTCTCATGGTAAATATAACTTGTTAACCAACAGAACCTGTAGTTGCTCATCCAGTAGATAAGAATTGAATAATGTCTTGAAAAAAATTGAAATATAAGTTTAATGCAAATTTCACCAGCAGAGAGGAAGAGCTTTCTGAGAAAGAGAGCTGCAGGAACAAATATGTGGCCATGCAAAATCTCCCACATATGACACGCAGAACAGCCTGAACAAGGCAGCTGGTGCTGGTGTGTGCGGCAGGGGACCGGAGCCACGATGCTGCATGGTCCCTCCCAAATTGGTTGGGTGGTGTTGGGTTGACGGTTGGACTTGATGATCCTTGAGGTCTTGTCCAACCTTCATGATTCTTGATTCTGTGATTCTATGATTCTATAAGATCCAAGTTATATAGAATAGACCATTTCAGATGGAAGGGACCTACAGCGATCATCCAGTCCAACTGTCAACCCAACCCAAGAGTTTTTTTCTATTTTCCTATTTTCTGTGGAAACGAGTCTCTTACTGAAGGATTTATTTAGTTTACACTACGTGATGGGCAAAAGAAAAGCTGAATTGATCTAAAAATTGTCCCCCAGTTGGTGTGTGGTTGACGGCGATGACTCTTCAATATAACCCGCAAGCACAACGTGACCCAGTGACTGGAAACTGGAGTTACGCAGAAATTGGATGAAATGAGGCACTGCTAGTTTGCAAAGCTGAAAATAAAAAAAAGGACAGACGACAAATTCTTCGTCTCTTGGAACCGTAAGGCTAAGCACAGAAATTCTTCTGAGATGTAGGCTTTGCCCCAAGCCCATGCGATGGGCTTGATGCATAAATTGGTTTTGAAATTGAAGCGTGGTGCAGGGTGTCAGAACAAATCATCACCGTGATCCTTTCTAGATCTGATGTTTTGTAACTCTCCTGTTAGGAGGAAAAACTCCCACATGAATGAACACATTAATTAGAACAGAGAGAAGGGATTAAGCATTATTTCGTTACTTTGCCCTTGAGCGTAGTACAGCAAAACCTCTCAGCATCACCATCAGGCTCCGCAAGTGCCACCTGAGGTATGAAACCTCCTGGCAGCGTTCCCACCATTCGCATTTTGGAAACTTCCCAAATTCTGCTGCGGCGGAGGCTCAGTTTTGACTGTGATGAGGAACCCTGAGCCAGACCCACCGAGTCCACAAACAGCCACTTGTGAGGTCTCTGAACCCCCCCCAAACCCTTGAATAAGACTCAGAGGAACAGACAAACAACAGGGAATCGGAGTGGAATCTGTGTTCAGGTCACAAACAGGGACCCGGTCCCCCCCTGGACTGTGTACTGCTGCACACAGGTGTGTTGCGTGTCTCCTCTTTGCTCAAGCAGAGATGTGCCGTGCCGTGGGCAGCGGTAACGCAGACACCCCGTGATGGGTTGACCCTTCGCTGGGAGCCAACCCCACACAGCTGCTCACTCACCCTCCCCACCCTGGGGATGGGGGAGAGAATTAAAGGGTTAAAGGGGGAAAAAAAGACTCGTGGCGTGAGATAAGAACGATTTAACAACTAAACTGCAATAATATTGGAAATAATAGTATGCACAAATATCCAAATGAGTGACACCCAGTGACACTGCTCACCACCCCATGACCAAGGCTCAGCTTGTTCCCGGCCAAGAATCCTGGAGCAGGGAGAGTCCTGAAACCACAATCCCAGAACGGAGATAACAGCCCAAGTGTCCCAGACCGAGACCTGACCGAGGAAGAGAAACAACCCTGGGAGAGGGACCACCTCGAGAGAGCCGACCTGGAAAGAGAGCTGACCTGGTGGCAAAAAAAAAAAAAGGGATGAGCTTCCGGAGTGCCCTCACCTGTATCCTGGGCATGGCGTGTATGTTATAGAATAGATTATTGGCCACTTTGGCTCTCAATCCCGAACCTAAGATCAAATCCTGGGCTAGTAACTGGGTCTGTGCTCCCTCCCGGCTTCTCCTGCCTGCAGACGGAAGAGAAGCTGAAAGAGCTCGGGCTGTCCTGGCAACAATGATAAACATCACTGTTATCAGCTTCCTTCTGAGCACAAATTCAAAACACAAAGTTAACTCTGTCCCAGCTGAACCCACAACATTCCCTTAATCCATCCCTCCCCCCTGTTTTGCATCTTGCCCACTCTGCAGCATCTCTCCGTCGCTCCTTTGGACGAAGCCCACGATGGTTTCACATGGCGGTAGCTGGACCCACCCCATACGTGCAGTGACCCAGCACTTGCTCTTGACTCTGCTGGAGGAGATGTTCTGGATGAAGTGACCACAAAATGCACTGAGAAATGTCCCCCAGACCCGGGCTGGTCCTGTCTGGCTCTTACTGCAAAGGTTCTTCCTCTGATGCGTTCACAACGGGAGAAAGCGTCAGACTTGTGATGGGAGAGATAGGAAGTGTCCCCACAGTCCCCACCACCCGGCTTGTCCTTTCCTCCTGCGCCAAGGGCTCTTTGCTGAAGCTCTGGTTATGGGAACAGATTTTCTTATCACAGAATTATGGAATAGTTTGGGTTGGAAGGGACCT
>NW_010105265.1:49316-56054 GCF_000699245.1 Pterocles gutturalis | reverse complement strand
AAGTGCTTGGGTGCGCGATTTTCGGGTGTTTTTCCTTTCTCCCTGGGAAGGGTGGCCCGGTGAGAACATTTCCCCATCCGTCCCTCGTCGGACTCAGCAGCAGAAAGAATGCAAACCCATTTCTATGTATGCAAATTTTTGCAGCAGATTTAAGAGCTTCGGGTGCTCTGGGGAAGAATTCGCTGTTTAAGAAGCCTCTACTTAAATAAAACGAGATTTTCAGTACTAGCTTGTACTTCACCATCATGGAAAATACAAACGACCTTCTGTAACTTGTATGAGCTTTTTACATTACAAATATCTTCAAAATCCAAAATACACTTCTGCGGAGACCTCCTTCTAAAAAGCTCTAAAAATCCAGTAAAGGTGCTTTACACATAAAACCAGAGAACATCTGAAGCAACTGTTTGTGCTAGAAAAAACACCTCTGCAAAACCACGGATTAAAATGGTCAGCTCGGGCTCTTAAAAAATCTGCTCATAGGTAAAAACAATAATAATAAAATATAAACGTACCACTAACCTCATAAAGTGCAGCAGTGCTTAAATCCAGCGAGTTGAGGCATACAAGGTAGAAATGGAAATGAAAAAAGATCCAAAAATGATTTTGTGTTTGGTTTTTTTCTTTTTTTTTCTTTTATTTCAAATGTTCAGAAACCAGCAGAGACTCTGTCGGCCATTTTGGCTTGAACTCCCTCACTCACACACTCTCCCTCTCTCTCCCTCCCTCTTGCTCTCTCTAAAGGAAGAAGCTTTTTGTGACCTTCAAATAGAGGCAGGTCATGTGACTCCAAGCAGGCTGTCAATCACGAGACAGAGGCGGCCTACTTCCCCCCTTAAAGGGACAGCGTCCTGCCCGCACCGGGAGACTACTTCTCCCCGCCAAGCAACGCCGCTCCAACGCCTCTCCACCCCCTGGACTCTTCTCCGTTCACCGTGCAAAGGCAATACACAGAAAGGGTAAAACAGGTGAGCCGTGAGAATACGGAGAGCAACTTGTCTGAAACTTTTCTCTTTAAAACTAGCTAAAAATAAAGCACCCAATTATGCTAATTCTACGTTTAAGGCTGCAGAACCAATAAACGGTGAATGATGAAATGCATAAGTCCCACTAGCCACACACACTTTTCTGTGGTGCAGTGGGGGACTCTTGACCCTAGCCCTTACCTCGAGAGGAAACCACATTTTAAGAAGCACCTCAGCCTGACTCAAGGACAAGAAGAGGTTCACCTTCAGTCCACAATGAATGTAGACTGTAACCGGACTGTCTACACGACATGCACACCCGAGAGCCAGGGTTAGGGGTGTGAAAACCTACAGGACAGCAGAGCACACTCAGTCCCTCCTACTGCCTTGACTGTTTTAAGTCTCAGGCTGCAACTCAAATCGTTAGGCAGACACTCGATAGTCTCTGCCCACAATTTCCATACACAAATGCTCCAACAGTTGAAAGAGAGAATCCCAGCATTCTGCAACATTAAAAAAAATCTGCAGGATGTTTCCAGACGTTACCTTGAATGTGCAGAAACAGGAGAGAGGATAGTTCAGAACCAGTACGTGGTAATGCGAGTACGATTCTGCTGTGAGGAGACCTGCTCCTCTGTCAGCCCAACCCAGGCAACAAATGCTTGAATGGGCTGTGTAACACACCCATGCCCGGTGAGGTAACTGACAGCAGCTGGAGCTCACAGGAGCACCCTCGGGGTTAAACCCTTAAAATACACACGTTTATAATTTTATACCGTTTTGCACTGTAACTTTGTAGCAAGTAAGAAAGACCACACTAGCTGTGAAAAAACACCACAGAACAAAACTAACTTGAGAAGTCATAGGGGTGGGCACTCCACATGAATGAATTTGGGGGGGGCAGAAGCTGCACATCTTATGAATGAAAATAAAAATAATCAGTCCATATTATCATACTAAGTCCTTGGCAAGAAATTATGTTTCAAAAAAATCATCAGGAGGCTATGAATGGCTAATACGGCTTCGGTTTTAATTTGCTTTACTCCTACTACCCTCACAGTATAGGTACAGAAACTCTCAAACAGGGATTCCCCCAATGAGGGGATTTCTTCAACAGGACCACAGCCTGCACTGTAACCAACGCTACATCTATCTCTGCAGGCTCTTGAAACTCTGGAAATAGCTAATGTGTGATGTATTTTCAGGTACTTAATAAAATAAAAGCAGTTAGATGCTAGCTATTCAGGTTGCTCTACTCTGTCTAAACCAGAGCAGAGAATCAGCCTGCTGGATGTAACAGCTTGCAGTGCTTTGTGGCAGGGACAATCCAAACACAGCAATTTAAGAAATGTGATGAAGTCTCAGGGAACACGTTCTCATTTGTGGCAAGACCCGAAGAGAACAACACAACTGTTCTGAATATCTAAAGAAAAAATCCAAACCAACTCCTAGGCATCTGATTTACACAAAGTTTTATAAAAGCAAATATATAAAAGCATGTTTTATTAAACAGCTATTCCCTTCTAACAAATTACATCAAATATTGCAGCTGCATGTTCTATACATCTTCACACAGAGTATGACAGTATGCACTAAGCTACAGATAATTTAATTCCCTCTCAAAAGCCAAACTGTTCTATTCAGACTTATAAATTTTCTTAACTTCAGCAGGGCTCGCCAGCTCTCCATTCTGAAGTCCTGGAAGCTTATACATCAAGGAGTTGATAATACTGTGATGACTTTAAGCAACTTGCTTGAGTTGCTGTGTATCAAGTGTAAATCACTGCTACAAAATTTCTCACTGTCAATGTTCTATTGTCAAAGCTTCTTTAATTGGAAGATTTTTTGGGACAAGCAGATAATCAGTGAACTAAAACATACATTTAGAGAGGCTAGTATATGCAATTCTTAAATAACTGTAGCATGGATAAAATATCTTGGGTTATTTATCATTCCCTTAAAAACATAGGGGCTATGGGCCTAGGTTTTACCTTGACTAGTTTGCTTTCTGCAAAGAACCATAGACTCCACTTGACAACATGAAAATTATCTGTGTTTTGTCTCTTAAAATGTTATTTGGATGCAACTTCAAAAATCTTTATTTTAATAGAAAAATAAATAAATCCTCTAACTGATTTTTTTTCAACTAAACTAACAACTGAAACATACCTCATTCTTCTTCTGTTCCTGTTGGCATACTGGTAAAGATGGCTCACAAAAAGTTTTGGGGTTTTCTGTTTTGTTTTGGGTGGGTTTTTTTTTTTTTTTGGCTGGTGTTTTTTTGTTTGTTGAGATTGGGGGCCGTTTTTGGTGTTTTTTAATGTAGCATTTCCCCGACCAAAACTGTAGAAGAAGCAGCAGCACAGTAGTTCAGAAAACAATGGTGTAAAGAATAAAAACACAGCATACACAAAATTTGCACATCCCTTTTCAGAGGGCAATTGCACTTTAAAACCTAACCATTAAGCTTTCTGATGCTAACAGCGCTGTCAATAGTTAGTGTTAATAGGTTATATCCTTGTTATGTGCTACTAACTTATCTGATTACAAACACTTAATTTCTAAGCACCTTCCACCTGAGGATCATAAAGCACTTTAAGAACTTTAATGAAGCTTCTCAGTGCTCCTATGAGGCCAGTATCCAATATGAGCAGACATACACATGCACACACGTGCACATTAAGAGAGATGCTTACAGTCATGGATTCTCTGAGCTCGTATCTCAACTGAGACAGCAGGAGTGGTTTTTTTAATTCACATTAAGCTGCACTGTGGTTCTAGTAACAGCTCATCCTTTCTGATGACCTTTTGATAAGAATCAATAAATTAGGCTTCAACATTATGTAAATAGGTATGCTCCAGTGTCCACTAGATGAACTATCAACTGTAACCTCTAGTTGTCATCTCATAAAGGAGACCTGTTCGGTCTGACCTGTAGATTTTTACACAATTTTTAAAGGATTCGAGTTTATCCAGTCCTTACGCACAAGTACCTGTCTCATGAGCTGACATATTGTTTAGACTCAAAGTCCTAAAGTTTGATGCCACATCTTACTTATTTTGAAGGCGGCGCCCTTGCCATCCTATAACACTGGACTGCACCCACTGGGCTTTTTACACTGCCTATATACATGCGGCAATAAATTTAAGACTTATTTTTCCCCTTGGAAGTTCATCACAGCTGATACTATGAAAGGGAAAAAGTCAATTCAGCTCGTCCCGAAACAATTCCTCAGCAGAAACCTCAAGTATTAACAAGTTTCTCCTAGCATGAATGCCTTTCTTACCAACTGTCCTTTCTCCTGCTGGTGAAGAATTTGCTTCCTGAACTATCAGAGGCAAAAAGGCAGATTTTTTTGCTACGGTGAACAGAAGCCTACATGCCCTCTACCCTACTGCAGCTCATCAGTTAGATTTCCCTAGACCTCCCTCCCCCAACCCCAGAAGGGGGGAGCAATAACAGATACAAGATAACTGGAGGCTGATTTCTCCCCAATTCCCCAACCAGTCACCAGTGAACCAACTCACATTACAATGCTAGCAAGCACACCTCCTCAAGTTAATTTGGCTCAGAAAGGTCCCTTTGTTTTTCCTGATGTAAGTTAAAAGCATAACTCTTAGGGTTGGGACACATATGTGAGGACTAAGTTACATAGTTGCACAACCTCTAATATAAAAACCAAGCAAAAACCATCTTAAATTAAGGAACAGAATTAAAAGTCTTAACAATTCCTTGTGCACTCTAACAACAGCTACATGATTTATTTGAAGAGAACAATTAATAACATTAAGGTTAAAACTAGGATTTCAAAGCATCTTGCTTCCTGGACTTGGTAACAACTAGGAACTTGACACAGGCATCTCAGTCTTAGATAGAGAGCTCAGATCACTTTTAAATTATTTTATCTGAACAGAGATGCTGAATGCCCAACACTTCTCTAAAGATAGCTAAATCTGTCTTTATCAACATACTTTTTTAAAGTCTTCACAATAATTGCACATAAGCCATTGTGCAACCGAGATGACCTCTCCTTCTGCAGGAGTGCAAAACTTTAAAATGTTCAATCATTCTTCTGAGAAAAAGTATGGCTTTGTTTTGGGGTTTCACTCCCTTCACTTTCAGTTAGTAGTGAGACATTTAACGCCGCAAAAATGTGAAAACAGAGCTGGTAGTGGTTTTTAACTGTAGTAACCAAAAGTATAATGTCAATTCTTTCTTCATAGAAAAATACCATGACAAAAAGCATCTAACAAAGGAAAAGCTTGCTCAGTTTCTAAAAATGTTACAACAGCTTTTCTACCCCTTACACACAGGCACCCATCAACACATTTTAGGAATAGAGCATACCATGATTATCTTTCAAAACCTGTATTGCAACAGTGCTTTGGAGCCATACTAAAGCTCAGATCTCACTCATATCTTGCCAGGGACAAAAGAAAGAATACAAGGCCTGAAAACTTCACAGCATATGAAGTTTAAGAACTATACACAACTTCAAGGCCAAGACAAATTTCAGACCCTATATATTAATGAATTGCTCATAGAAAGATAACGAGTCAGAAGGAAAACTTCATTCACTGAACTTGTCAGACACTCACTTTTCCACCTCGTTTTTCCTCAATGTACCACAATACTTTCCCTAGCTGTTCAGCCTATAAATAATCTATCACTATGCCTCCCATTCTTCAATCTCCTCAAATGTCCTTTTCAAACTAGAGAAACATGACACTTTCTAGCTGCCTTTTAAGAAAGTTGTTCCATGAACAAAAAAACTGAAAGCTCATTTCCTATGAATCTCCATCACGCATCACTGAACCTCTGCTTTATCGCACTAATCCCAGTTTCCTGCACAGCCAGCTCTACTTTGATGCCAAGGCTCTACCAACATATTGAGCCCTATGCAGATCTCTTCCCATAAACTTTTTTCACCTTTTTCAGTACCTGGACAAAAATTAGCATATGCTGCAGCTAATCACCAAACACACATGATGATTAGTTATTAGGAGAAAATCAGAGCAAATAATCATTTGTTTTGTCCTAAAGCCTTCTTTTAGTGGGGAAATTAATTTCAGTCTCTCCTCCAGGCAGTAATTGAAGTTTAACATATTGGTAATTACAACTATATTGTAATTTCTTACTTCTCTGCCTCACTTAACCAAAACTGAACAAGAGACTCCAAACTTCCTCGGGAAAGATAAAGACATGGAAAGCAATTGCACGAAATTTAACTACTCTAGGAACTGAAAGAATAGGTCCCAAACATCTTCTCCCATTCAATCAAGTCCCCTTCTAAATGCTGAATGGGTTTTTATACATATACCCTTGGAAATTAAACAAGAACTTTCCAGTAACGTAACATGCAAGGGAACTTGTACAAACAAGAATTCTCAGAATTTTGTTAACCTTCTCCTTACTATCATCTCAGAAACTTCTTAATTTTGGGACACTATAATCCTATCCTAACAGGTCTCCCTCTTCAGTTTCTAAAATCCTATAAACTGACAAAATATCAATGAAACAGGAAAATTTTATCCATTTTATGCAATTTTATCTACGCCAGTGAAAAGATAATACTTTCAAATAAATAGATGTTCAGGGAAATGGTATAGGATATCAGTCCACCCATACATATATATACAGCAAGCAGTTGCTTTCTAACTGTATTTTACAGCATATGAATGACCATGCCAGTTAGATGATTGATTCAACTGACCTTCCATCAACAACAGTCAATACCATGCATTTCAAAAGGAGTAATAGCCTCGCTGATTA
>NW_010105265.1:28507-49285 GCF_000699245.1 Pterocles gutturalis | reverse complement strand
CACCCCCCCCCCCCCCATTTAAGCCTTGAAGCTTTAAATATCTTAAAACAAATAACACCAAGCATTTGACCAGGTTGGAACGTTTAATGAAAAACTTATCCTTCATGTCTATAAACGCTTTACAACAACACAACCCCTTCTTTATACTGAGCCTTTAAGACATGCATCTACTGAAATTCAGTACACTTTACTTCAGATTAGTCAACTCATGCAAAGCAGATTTCTTACAAATACTTATGAGAGGTCTCACAAAAGAGGAGGAAGATTTTTGGATTGAAAGAGTTAAGTCTTATTCTAGCCTGTTTTTTTTCCTTTTTCCTTCTGCACCTAAAAAGGAGGTATACTGCACTCAGATTTTTGACTTTTTAAAAAATTTACTTATTGTGAGATGGACCAGTACCTCTCTACAAATTGCTCTAACTTGCCTTTAGTTTAAGTATGAGGAGCTCAATCACTGGCCCGGAAACCTCTGAGCAAAGGAATTTCTGGCATCTTGGTTGGAGCTGGCATCAACCCATTTTCCTTTGTTCTCATTAAAGAAACCATAATATGCTAAGTTAAATACGAAAAAAAAAAAAAAAAAAACAAACACCCAAACCCCAAAGTAAAAGCAGAACATAAAAGCAATGCATATTCAGTGGATTACTGCAAGAAAAGGTTTCCCTAATTTGACCATTTTTCTAATAAAAACACTATTTATTGCTGAAAAAACCTGTAAACTGATCTTTCCCAGCAACTTGAACATCTTTCCTAAGTAATCTGCCTTCATGTACAACCTTTCAGTTTGAAATGTCAGGAAAGGAACAGCTAGCTATCCATGCAGAAAATTCTACAAGCTGTAGCTGTCACAAATATTCAAATATATGCACTAACCTAAAAACAGTATAATCCCCAAATATTATCAACTTTGATGAAGGGCAAATTGTTCATCAAATTCCATCTATCTAGGCAGGAGTAAAAGAGATCATACCAGCTCTCCAGATAACAGCATGCCAAAGGAGCAACGCAGCTTAATAGTTCCAAAATACCTCTGTAAACAAGTTTTTAATTCATACCATGTTGACCACAGAGCGCCGTATTTTTAGTCATACAAAGTTAGTAATATCTTCTACATGGAATAAAGAGCTTGCTTTTTTTCTTCCCTCCCCTTCTTTAACCTTGAAGGGTCTTCACCCAACCAACACTCTTTGAAGGGTCTAGATGGGATCTGCAACTTACAACCAAGTAATTGGACTTTCAGACCATTTACCTTTTTTATCCTTTACCTTTGGGTATCTCCAAGCCATAGTGGATAGTCACCAAAATTTCTATTTTCCAGACACAGGAAACAACAAGAAAGCACAAACTCTAATATAACATACAACCATTAGACTTTTTTCCTTTCCCCTCTTCATCTCCTTGAAAGGAAGATTCAACCATTCATCTGCGTGCACACACAAAAAATGCCAAAGACTTGATGAATGTATTTATTCTTTGGAGAGAATAAAGCAGGGGAAAAAAGCACCAAGCATCTTAAATTGGATGCAAAAAGGAAAAAAAAAAAGAAAAAGTTTTAGGACTGTAATTCATACACACTTATGACGCCACTGACTTGCGCTAACAGTCCAAAAAATGAATCCTTAGCAAATCAAATTGCTGTGTGGCACTAACTTGGTGCTGATATCCCATAAATTTGTCTAAATTAAAATATATTTTTATATTAAGAATATAGACAAAACACTAATTTAGACAAGGCTTAGAATTATTAATAGCCCTTACATTATTTTGCTTGCTGTTCTTTAAGTCTGTTATCTCACTCCCATATAAGATGCCATCCAACAGTTTCCATCTAAATAGCAATGAAATGCTGAAAAGCAAGAAACGTCCAGCTATCCATATAAACGGTACATCAGAGGGCAGCTACCTCAGGCAGCTCCTGAGCAAGTGGCAACCTGGGAGAGGGAGGGGGAAGAGCCACCCTGGCAAGGGACTAGAGGACAGGGGGCGGAGGGGGGGGTGGTATCTGAAATACAGAGGCTCTGGGGATTTAGAAGTTTGGTCAGTATGCAAACGCTCTCCCCTTCAAAGTACAGTAAGCTCTTTAAGACAGAGGTAAATCAGAATACCCTCCTTTTCACTAGCAATCAGAATTACTACTAACTGTAAGTATTAGAGAAACCAACAGTATCAAGGATAATTTGTGACACTAGCTACTGTGGGTGTTTTGCAATATAGAATTCATAATATCTGGAAGCTGGAAAATATACTTCTGTTTTGGAAAGACAAAAAAATCTCTTGATCAGATGAGACTGCAAATTCAGAAACAGGCTTTATACACTTCCTACGCAAGACAAATACAGGTGGGGGAGGTGGAGGTGGGGAAGGCAGGGGTGGGTTGGGCAGTGCATGTGGAACCCAAACAAACTAGCCTGTTCTTACCACAAGACATCTGGAAGAAAGCATTATACAATCCTAGAGAAAAGAAGTGCCAAACTATTGACACCTAGAATGCACACTGTCCAAAAATCTTTTCCTCTCTCAATATTCAGCAGCAATGCAGGTTAAACACATTGGGATAGTAAGGGGGAAGTTAACCTCCAAAGCTGACCTTTTTCCGTGTGATCTCTCAAAGCTTTTTTTTCTCTCAACAACCATGTGGCTCCTGTTTTTCCACATATTGAGAAAATACTTGCAAAATAATAGTACACTAATGATGTAAGGTTAGCTTAGGTATGCTGAAAGCCTGTATCTGTTCATGACAAAAATAAGACATTCAGTGCTATATGCTTTGCTACCTCCTAATTTACGGTTTGAAAGAAAAAAAACCCTAAAATCACTGCGTAGGTGAAATGGGGAATCTTAAAGACCATGAAATGACAATCGAAAATATTTTGAAGACTAACTTGCAGAAGTAAATGCCTAATTTCTTTTTCTGAGAAAACTCAAACTAGAGTTTTCTTGTGGCTAATATCTCTAATTTTAAGTTCAAAAATTTCTAAGGATTTAACACTAAACTAGTAAAATATAGAAGACATCTGATGGAACTTTATGGCATTTTAAGGTGCTCAAGTTTTAAGTATAAATTCTGCATATTTTTGCACATTGTTCCAAAGTACTATAAAGGGTACAAGCCAGCTTCTGCAACATTGTTGACTTACCAGTCTTATGACTAAAACACAACTGCCTCTACAGATACAGAATTCACTGCTGTCTCATCCATTTCTATCCACTCAATTGCACAACAAAGGGCAATTCTTTTCTCTGTGCCTCAGGCCCCCTCCCCCCCCCCCCCTATAGCCCCCCCCCCCCCCCCCCATATACACAGGTAGAGTTGCCTTCGAATGCAAACTTATCCTGTCACTCACTCCACTGCAGGGCCTAAAAAGACTTCTACAACATGAAGGCCATTAAAATATTCCTTAAGCCTTAGTTGAACCATTTTTCACTTTAAGTTTTAGTCTAATGGTCTTTTGCCCTCAAGTACCCTTTCAAATCTTCAAGGACATAAAAGATTGTCAGTAAATTAAAAAGGTGCAATGATACTCAAGACAAATCTCAGTACCTTCTGTAGTACGGAGTGTCCTTAAACCATCAAGCAAAACCCCAGTTATGTAAGCATTTAGCTAACTTCAAATTTGTTACATTTACTTTAATTTAGTAAGAACAGCATTTTATGCTACAGGGACAGAAGCTATGGCTAGGGTCCTGCACAGGATTTTAACATTAAAGAAACCCTTCAGAACAACAGTAGTACTTCATAACAAAGTCTGGCATTCTCACCAACTAAAACAGATATCTTCAGGATATACTACTGCAGCCTGTCTATAGTTTTCAGTAACACTTTAGAAGAGTAAGCTTCTTTGGTTTATGCCACTGTGGCAGTGATATTTACATGGACACCCAATATTGGCAGGCTGCTGAAAATAAAGGAAGACTGGTTTATTAACTGGCTTCTTAATTTGAAGTACAAGCAAAGGCTGACAGAACTTTTCACCTAGTTCTAACATGACAAAACTAAGCTGAGGGGGGGGAGGAGGGAAATACTCCTGCTATGCAAGCAAATGTAGAACTATGTTTTAATGAAGACAGAGCCAGACTTTCAGACATGGACACTGGATGATGAAAGGCAATGGACATAAATTGCAACAAGGAAAATTCTTACTGAATATTAGAGTATTTCTCCACCGTGAGGATGATCAAACATTGCAACAGATTTCCTAGAAAGGCCCTAGATAATCCCGAGAAGCCTGATACAACTTGGAAATTAGATCTAACCTTCAAAACTGGCCTTCCTTTGAGCATGGCATTGGACGAGATGACTTTCAGATGTCCTCTCCAATTTAAATTATTTTGTCTACAATTCCTGTTTCCAGCTTAGACCATTTTAGCTACCGCTTTAATTGTAGTGTCACATAAATCCAGGAAGACATTGAATATTCCTGCTCACATGTTAATGCTGAAATGTTAAAGAATAATTTAAGATAACATTACCAAATTTAAAATATCAATTTTGTAATCCTCACTGGTTGCAATCTCTTCCTGGCACTATTACAATTTTGGAGGGTCTCATTAAGAACTCTTACCTCAGAATCTATACAGTAAATTATCAAGCCAGGGAAAAGGCTATCCAGTAGGTTTAACCAATGACACTTTGTAAATTATGGAAATGATCTTGTTTTGCTATCTTTCTTAACATACCAATCACTTACAGATGTACAAATTGCCAAAATAGTTGAAGACTTTTCTCTCTCATTACTACAAAACAGGAGGTGGGGAATAGCCAGCTGAGTTACTTCAGACAGCAGTAACAGCGTGGCTTCCCTTACTAGTAAACATGAGGATGAACTTGACTCGCTTTTTGTCCGAATAGCTACTGTCAAACAGACTTCTCCATGTGTCAGTCAGGAATAGTAAAAAATTTATAGTTTTCTTATAAAAATGAGTAGTTTTTCATTACATGATCCCTTTCACTAATAGATCAAGGGATATAAGTTTGTGGTGACAGCAGGGGATAATTTATTAGCACAGGCAGAGTTGCTAATTAATACTGCTAGAACTAGGAGCACAACCTCAATTTAAGGACTTGAGTAGTTTTTTTCCTATGCCAAAAAAGGTACAGAGAAGCTGCTCTCTGCTCATCAACAGAAGTTTGACTATTTTGAAAAGATGTTTCTGGATCAAAGTTGCCTCTTAGTCTTTGCTCATGCAGTGAATAAGTAAAAGCCCTATTACAATTGGTATGGCAGCAAGAAGCTACTGCCATGTAAAATATAAGTATTTTGGGGGGAGATAATATTTACTCCTTAAGCATAGCAATTCAGGTCAACCTCTTTATAATGGATTAAAATATGGGAGAACGCCTTTTAATAAAATGTCCACCTGCAATTAAACATAATGATACTGATCTTTCTCCAGACTTTTCCTTCAGAAAGGAGAGAAAGGGGTTCCTTACCAAACATATTATGGCCAAGTGTAACAAACAGTTACATCACATACCAGAGGGCTTAGAGGAGGGAGGAATTTACAGAGTACTTAAAAAATTGAGAAGTAACAATTTCATAAGGAGTCCACTGGTCCTCTGCCAGAGTAGAAACATGGTTCGGGAGGGCCATTATCAGCTCCAGTAATCCAGGCAGACTTGCTTCTTTTGAAGTGTAGGCTTCAGAGTAAGTGGTAGCCCTCACGGCTGCACAACTATGACAGTGTTGTGACACAGACACCTTGCATAAACTGCAAATCTTTCACAGGACTTGAGATGAGAATGCCCATTCCATATTTCACTTGTATTAAGGATTTTGAATGGGTAACTTCTCTTCTTCATAATTAGTTTCAACAGAAATAAATTATATTCATGTTGTAAACGATCAGTTGAAGTCTAAAGACCTTGTATACAGTCTAACAGGATAATTCCTCCCAAAATGATGACAGATACCAGCAGGCAACAGTTCAGGTATCATCTACAGTTCAATCAAAAAAATCTTTAAAATGTTGCAACTTCAGTACAGTAAATAGGCCTGAAAGAACTGTTCAGTACAGCAAAATAAAGGTTTGTGAGACTGAAGCAGGTTTGTTTGTTGTTTTGTTTTCTTTTTTTAAATACCAGAGGGTGCTCTTGCTATGCCAAGTTTTTATCCCCAAGTCAAACTTATCTGTAATACCCTGATGCATTTCAGAAACAAAGTGCCAGAAGTCACCCATGGACGCTGCCTCCTTGTGATCTATTATGAAGATGTACGTTAGCAAAGGAAACTGGAGCTAGGTAAAAACAACTGCTTCCATTTAAAGTCTCTCAGAAGTATCTTTTCATTTCTGTTCTTTCATTGACCACTCAAACTTTGAGTCCCTTGGAATGCAGTTAAATACTAAGACACTGCTGGGCCTAGCTAGGAGGTTAACACTTGCAGACTGCTCCAGCACTCTGGTGCAAGTTAGCTCCCTTGCAGGTCAGTTGCTGAAACTGTATCTTCTGAATACTTCCTCAACAATCTCAGTACAGAGTTACCCAGATCAGGCTGCCTATGAAAGGTAATTAAATAGCTGTACAGGCAATAAACTCAAGGAAGTCTGATAAACAGCTGGAAAGGGAAAGAAGCATCTTCAGCTACTGCAGCTATTTCTGTAGTGAATGTCTAACTTTACACTGAAACTTATGATCTACTTTTCACTAACAAGCTCCAATTTTATTTCAAACCAACTAGGATGATGACAGTAAACAGGTACACAGAATCACAGAATCACTGCAGATGGAAGGGATCTCTGAGATCACTCTCACCCCTCTGTTCAAAGTATGGTTAACTACATCAGGCTGCTCGGGGTTGTGTCCAGCTGGGTTTGGAATACCTTAAAGGATGAAGAAGGAATAATCTTTCTGAGCAACCTGTTCCAAAGGTCTGACCACATTTCACAGTTAAAAAAAAAAAAAATTTTCCCCTTATTGTTTGAGAGGAGTTTCCTGTATTTCAGTCTGTGCCCACTGCCTCTTGCCTCTTCACCAGGCACCCCTATGAAGAGTTTGGCTCAGTCTTCCTTTGTCCCCTCATCAGGTATCTATACACATGGATAAGATCCTCCCCCAAGTCTTCTCATCTCAAAGCTAAACAGTCCCAGCTCTCTCAGCTTCTCCTCCTACGTCAGATGCTCCAGTCCCTCTCTGTGGCCCTTCACTAGACCCACTCCAGTATGTCCAAGTAATCCCTAAAGCAAGTAGGTAATAGTATGAAGAGGCAAATTCAGATTTTTTTTTTCCTTTTCTTTTGAGATGTACAGCAAAAGGTTTGAAATCAATGCAGCTTTTTGGAGTCACTTAAGAATACAAATTGCTGATCCTTTGTGTGATTATTCTCCGCTTATCTCAGATGCCAGATCAATGTCACTTACAGCAAGAGGTAAGCTCTACAAAGGCAAACAATTTTGTTAGGTAGTTGAAAATTTGACATTGTGGGTAGAAGAGGATGCAAGTGATTGATTTAAGAGCAATACCCACTACAGATTTTTGTTGGCATTATGCTACAGTTGCACAAAACAAGTATCTTCATCTCTTAGTTGCATTACTAAAATTGCACCTTTAGACTTCTATCAAAATATTATTAACATCATTAGGAATCATACTCTTTAGGGCAGGATCTGTATGACAAGATACAAACGCGACCTGAACGCAAATTTATCAGAAAAAAAAAAATCCTGCCTATCACTCATATTCTCAAGTAACCACAGTTTTGGAGAAGAGACAGATAATGTTTTAGGGCACTTGAAAAGCTCTAATTGAGATCAGCTCAACTGTAAAGTAATGCTAGCTTCCACTTGCACCTAAAATAAGACAGCAAACACAAGGCTATGATAAATCCTCTATAACATCGCTCATATTATTCACTACAATAACATGTTCCATTATACTACTATGTATCTAAAGAAACAATTCAGAAGAGCAGAAAACTACCTCCTACTTTTTATTTCTGCACTAATTTTTCTTCTGGAACTTTCTGAAAGTTTCTGGTTCAACAAGCTTTGTATTTCTTGGTACCACAGTAGTTGGGCAGTCTGAATAGAAAGAAATAGCAGCAATTACTTTGAGAAGTTTGGCTCACTTCCATGATGGAGAGAATGTGCATGATCAGCACTAGAATTTCCCCAAACTCATCTTGGCTGCCTCAGAAATGGTTTCTCACTGTCGCAGAGGTAGTGGACTTAAATGTTGCTAGCTTATCTGGAAGGCAAGGAAGACCTTCACCCCAAGTCAAATCCCAGCCTTTCTGCAACAAGTGTACTGCTGATCAATGAGAACTTCCTCCTTCTCATGAGGAGACATCTGATTAGGCATAGGAAATAAAAGAGTTCTGTACTGTGATTTCCCAAAGACCATCTTCTTGCTTGCTCCAAAAGGCAGCTCAGGAAAAAAAAAAATTAATTATGATATAAAAACTGAATTACCACTGCATTAACTAAAGAAAAGAATACAGAAGACAACCATCACTACAATACTTTGGGACAAGGCTCTGTTCTTCCCATCTGAACAAAATCCCAGGGAAAAAAACCCAACCATTACTGGATTTCAGTTTGAAGTCGTATGAAAAAGGCATTTTTATGTGCCTTTTGCTAATGGAAATCTGTCATGTTCTTCTCTGATCAAGCGTTCTTTTTCCCTAAAGCACCACGTAGAAGCATCTTAAATCGTTCATCCTTGAAAGAGCATTTTGTTTACAATTTCTGTTCCTTTATTAAAATACATTCTAAAGAAGTAAGGCTCCTATTTCAAAAAGGACCATTCTACTGCATGCACAGGAAAAGGAAGGACCTGGTTCTACCATATTTTGCATTATTTCACTGAAGAAGAGCTGCATAAAAACTTCATGTACAAACTCACTACCTCAATGCCAAGCTTCCAGATGACCGTCCCTTTTACAACAACTTCTGATTTACCTTCTGAAATTGCAATGTATATTTCTGTGCTTTTAAATTTAAGGCAAGTCAACATCTTGCTTTTTATTTTTTTCAGCCACCACCTACTAACACATATGGATATTTAAGGAACCAAAAGGGCAAGCACCAAATGAACAACCAATGCTCCCAGCACATTTAAACAAGAGTGCTTCACACCATTTACTACGGTAAGGCCCTTTTTAAATAAACGTGTGACTCACTGTTTGTTTTCTTCACCAGGAGGTGGAGTCTTGCCATGCCCCTCCATTACAAAATCCTCATGTTCCATCTGCAAAGGCAAGCATTGCAGGTCAGAAATCGGTGGAGCAAAATGCACATCACCTAAAGTGGCTCTTTTCCATATGCAACAACTTAAGAGAGCCAATTTATCACAGCGGCTGCTCCAAAACAGATCACATAGCTCCTTAGCAACATAGGTACATCTCCAATGCCATTGCTATGGTATCATTTTATAGCACAATTTTCAGAAAATCTTATAAGGGAAGAAGAATAATTTAATGGTTATAGCAGAAGACTATCAGTCAGGGTATCTACTTTCTAAGTTTTGCTCTGTTATGGACTTCCTTTATTATTCTGAATAAGTATGACTTCTACCTTCTTCCTTATAAATAAAGTCAGAAATTTTTCAAAAGTTATGTCCATCAACATCTCTGGAAAAAATGAGAATTTTCAAAGAAACTTATTAACTACAGACAGAAACTGCTGCAAGAAGTACACAGGGTACTTCTCGTAAAAAATGAGTTTTATACGAAAAAGAGACTTTCATTGCACACGCACAGCTTAGTTAGCAGGATAAAAAAAGAGGCCTAAGGGAACCTCAAATAGATGCTGTTCCAATGACAACATAAGGTAGGCATTTCCTTTGGCTCGCATGTTAGAAGATTCCAAGGGCACTAAGGAAGTTTTCTGCTTAATTGTTTGGTTTTAAAATACAGTTTTAGCATACATTTTCAGTAATTTCTTTGATTAGAAAGAATTACATTATATTTGATCATTAATTAATTACACACTCTTCATTTAATTACTTAATTCAGACAGAATTTCTTGCACAGGTAACAAAATATTCTTCTCTTCATACACAAATTCAACGCATGCACTTAGTATTTTATATAAACATCCAGATATACAGTTAGCAATGCTCTACTTCATGTGAAGCCAGCAAACAGGCCACACCGCAATACTCAATAAGCCATACAACAAAGCAACTAAATGATAATCACACACAAATCTATGATTCCCCATATTAAACCGGGAAGAGGAAAGAAGCACTATTCGGTCAGTAAGGATAACATGGTTTAGTCAGTCTTTGAAGCAGCAAAAAAACGCAGACCCAAAACAAAATCCAGCGGCCACTTTCTCTTGTCCCTCTACCCTCCCTTGAAAAGAGTCAAGTTGACTCATTTGCACCTTGATCCTGTTGACAGGTCAAAAACACCAACAAAAACCATTATCTGCATATTGACATCTAACAAAGACAACAGAAATAACGTTATTTGCCTGCACAGACACAACCCTAAGCAAAACCACAAACGAACCGAGAAACTGATGAACATCCAGAAGACAGTCAATCAAATACATCTAAGGTAATTTCACATTTGTAAATACGCACCCATGTGACCCACAGTCAAAAGTATTTTCATTTTAAAAGCAATGTTTAAAAGCAGAAAATTTTGCACTGCAGTTTTGTAAATAACTCAGACTTTCATCCATGTATTCCCACACTATTAGACACACTGAAACCTATTTGTACCTCAGTCCATATCTGATTCTCAAGCGCTCTAACATCTGGAATCAAAACTGTCTAGCTGAAGAGAAAGGTATTCATTCCACTAATTGTGTTGTAGTGGATGTTAAAACCCAAGTGTGACAACTGGTAAAATAGCTACAGATCTGTGATCACATAGCAAAACAGCATGGTTCTGTGAACAAGGGCAAACGTTTAAGAGTTACTCTTACACAACTTGAAACCAGGACTGTTGCTGAGACAGGTAAAATTTAATGTGAATGGTAAGCAAGTACCACTCGTGTACCTTCAAGTACCTTCCAGTACTGAGAAGAAAAATGAAATACAGCCTTTGGGAGTAAAGAAGCACTATATACAGCATATATAGTGCTGAACTAACAAGATTCCCATATAAAACAGAAATTCAAGTTAGTGAAGCTGTAGAAAAGGAGAGATCACAAAAACTGAAGTATAAAACTGGAATGATTTTAAAACCCACAAAAACTTAGAAAGAAACAGGGAATTATTTTAAGATCATAAACAATAAATTTGAATGAGAACTGGAATATCTAGTAGACCACCACCAGGACAAGCCAACTGCTGAAGTACTGCCAACAAAACTGTCGCTTTAATATGAATTTTATACGAAGAACGCTAGTGACATAGCTGTTCCAGATACATTATCATTTAGCATGCATATCCATCAAACTCACCATTTCAAAGAGAACTGGACAGACAATTAAGAAAAACAAATCACCTGAGCTAGAAACAACAAGATTGCAGGTCTGGGCGCAATCTCTTTTAAAGCAACTAGAAAACCCCATCTACTTTAAGAAATGTTAAACAGCTTGCTCTATTTCAGACAGTAGGCAGATGTATCTGAAATGACTAAAATCTGTATAATAAAAAACTGAAGATATGGTACAATTATGTCATCACTGAAAAAATTGAGTTGGGCTTTGTGTAACTAAGAGAAAGGCAATGACAGGGTTTCTCACGAGAGGTTCACCAAGACAACTAGTCACAGAGTGAGAAAGCACTCATGAACATGGAAACTGTTCAATACACAAAATAAAGATTAATTGGTAGGTTTTCACTGATAAAAAAAACTAACAATAGAACACATCAAGGCACTAAAAGAAGACATATGAACTTGAAGAAATTGAGTATTAGTGAACTAGGAAAAAAAAATCCCATTTTAGAACAGATGAACTAGACTGGTAGGAAACAGCTGGCTGGTCAGGCTCAGACGACAACGGTTGCTGCATTGTGTGCAACCTGGAGGCTGGCATCAAGTGGGATGCTGCAGGGGTCTACCCTAGGACAAGTCTATTAAACAACTTTACCAGTGACTTGTAGGGCCAGCTGGGCGTACTCTGGTTAGATTAAGATAATACTTAACCGGGGTGAAGAGGTTCAATCAACATGTTCAAGGCCAGGGATGCCATTAGATGGACCTAGACAGGCTGAAGGAACGGACCTTACAGGAAGGGTATAAATCCAGACAGGACAAACACAAAGCCCTGCCCCTGAGAGGCCCTGGCAAGGACACAGGCTGGAGACCAAATAGGGAGCAGTTCTGTGGAAAAGATCTTGGCAGATAGCAAGCTGATCATGAGCCAGCAGTGTGCCATGGCAGGCAAGGTCAACAGTATCCCAGGCTTTACTAAGAGCCTTGCCGGCAGATGACAGAACTGATTATCATCTCTACTCAGGGGTTATTATTCCAGATGTGGTCTAACACACCTCATTTTGGGCCTCCCAATACAAGAAACACATCCATGAAGTGGATGCAGCAGGTCACCAAGATGCTCAGCGAGCCAGACCACTTGCTCTGTAAGCAGACACTGAGGGAGCTGGGCTTGTTCAGCCTGGAGAAGAGACAGCTTTGGGGAGACCTAACAGCAGTCTGTCTGTATCTACGTGGAGGTCAACAAGGAGTCAGGCTTACCACAGTGGTGCACTGTGACAGTACAAGAAGCAATGAGCCCAAGTTGAAACAGAAGTCCACACTGGATATAAAATGCCTTATTTTCACTGTGAGGACAGTCAAAACAGGAACAGATAGCCCAGAGAAGTTTTGTAGTTGCCTTGCTTCAAGGTTTTCAAGGCAAGACTGAATAAAATCCATTGTAACCTGGTCTGACCTGATAGCTAACCCTGCTTGGAGCAGAAGGTCAGACTAGAGACCTCATGAGGTCCCTTCCAATCTGAATTTGCCAGCAATCCTATGAACACATAACAGATTCAGTTTAATGTTGAGAGGTAATATATAGAAGAAAAAAAAGCCCTACCAAATTCCCAACCCAGCAAGAACCTGCACTTCAGTGTAAAAAGGTCTAAGAAAAATAACTTAGAAAGTTTCATAATAAAAAAAACCAAAAAATAAAACAACCACCAAGTGACCTAATTAATGTTTATAAATACGTGAAGGGTGAGTGTCAGGAGGATGGAGCCAGGCTCTTCTCTGTGACATCCAGTGATAGGACAAGGGGCAATGGGTTCAAGCTGGAACATAGGAGGTTCCACTTGAATATGAGGAAAAACTTCTTTACAGTGAGGGTGACAGAGCACTGGAACAGGCTGCCCAGAGAGGCTGTGGAGTCTCCTTCTCTGGAGACATTCAAAGCCCGCCTGGATGCGTTCCTGTGTGATCTGATCTAGGTGTTCCTGCTCCGGCAGGGGGATTGGACTAGATGATCTTTCGAGGTCCCTTCCAATCTCTAACATTCTGTGAAACAGTAATACAGAAAGAAATACTGAAATTACTATAGCAGAACCATAGTGTGTCCTCTTTCAGTACACTGTCAATGAAAATGGACAATAAAGGTTCAAAAACCCTCCACAACACTCTAACACAGTGAGAGATCAGAATAAAGAAAAGTCTGAGGCAGAGGGAAGATTTTATATTAATAAAATCCAACACTTGGGCTGCAGATCTCCATCAATGCAAGACAACATGACTGGGGCATACACAGAAAAAGGACAGTTTCACACTGTCCACACAAAAAAAAAAAAACATAAAAGGATATACAATTATTTGTAAAAATACACTATCAAGCAGACAAAAAATTAGTTGTTGCATAAACAAATTGCAACATCAAATTTTACAAGTCCTGGTGGATTTTGTTTTATGTATCTATATGTATGAAGACTTGTGTATTTGTGCATTAAGAGCATTACAAAGCAATAGTAATACAGGCTTTTCTATTTCTGGCAATGAGATAATTTTTACAAAGTGAAAGTTATACGTATAAGGTCATTCCATGAGCCTGATCCAGTGCAGTAATTTCTGCATTCTCTTTTTGCAGAACCTTGCCTCTAATTTTCTTTTGCTTGCCTGTACATGTTAAACAATTTCATGATCAGTGATCAGTGATCTGTATTTTTCACTTTGAAATCTGCAGTTTTAAAAATTGTTGCTAAAAAATGCTACACATTTTATTTAGTGTTCTAAAAATTCTCGAATAAGCTTATAAAGTAATATACATTTCCAGCTTTCCCTGACATTTAAAAGTAAAAATCGCTTTACTGGGTAGTTCATCTTAATTCAGAGAGATGTATCTGACAAAGAGCCTTCTCAAAACAATTAATGAGCAAACTGCCCCAGTAAAATTCCAAGGACATCATCTACATTTTCCTGGAACTAGTTCTTAGGCCCAGGTACCTATTCATTAGTTACTACTGAGGTCCAAAAAAAGTACTTAAAAATGAAAATATTTAGGTCTTGTTTTCCAAATTAACAATAGTAACATCCCATTGCAGAAATTATGAGAACACGATATTTTAAGTTTTTGATTGACTACCTGAGGATAAACTGAAGAGCAGAACAGTACATAATAGCCACAGTTATCTGAAAATATTCTTCTTCTTCTCCACTCACGGTTCTTATAAAATTCCTATGCACATCTCTCCCCCACAAGTATCTTGGTTTCTCTTCACTCTATCATCACCACATCACATCCAGCACTTTTCAGTCCTCTTTTTAAGGAAGCTGGAGCCCAGAGTACTCACTAAGTTTCAGCCATACACAGCATACAGCAGCCACAATAGATCTGGTTAACTGAAAGCGTTCTGAAAACTTGTATTCTAAGTCTTTAGTCTCTCTTGACTTACACCGTATGTAGATGCAGTTGTCCTGAGTATGTAGAAAAAGAGTGGAAGGTGGAGGTAAGACAAAATTCTTGTACCTATTGTATTCTTCCCAAGGAAAAAGAAAAGGCGGAACGGCAGAGGATCTGAGACGCTTCAGTTTCTCTTAAAAGGACTGCAGAGGGAGCCATTGATTCGAAGAGCAGGAATCAAAGGAAGCACGCTCCACACCTGTTTCTCCTGGCAAGCCATGGAGAAGGCTTCAAGACTGTGGCAGCTGGAAGCAAAAATAGACCCTTAAAGAGCAGGGGGAAGTCAATAAAAAACCTGCATTTTTAAAAAAGGAACCACAAGTTTTTTAAGTCCATATTTTATTATTTCAAAGCTTTTTTCCCTTAAAAATCCAGGCACCTGTGAATATCCAAATTTTGACAAAAGTTTATACAGTGTTCTAAATAATGAAATGCAAATTGCTTTTTTTAAGTTCAAAAAGCTATTCACAGACACTCGATATTCAGTATTTAGAAAATGAAATAGACCACAAGGATCTTAGATGTAATAAAATATTACTTTTTTTCCAGAAGTGCAACACCTGTTACTACAATTTCGTACTATTCTAAATATATCTTCAATGAGACCCTAATGGATTTGATTAATGAGTAAAACTAATCTCTAGTTCCTAAAGTCAGCCACACTTTGAAGGCAGAAAATTTCAAGGGCAAAAGCCTCATCTTTCCTGAATCCTGATGTCAGAAAGCACATTTTCCTAAGATTGAACACCTTCATTAGATATCCTAGCCCACAAAAACTGAACTGAGCCTAAGAGAATTCAAACATTTTCTGAGGAAAAAGATAGATGCTTGTAAGAAATCCTATGCTTATTATGAAAAGCTACTAATTCTGAATTTGTCTTTTTGTCTTCACCATTTATAGAAACATACTAATGCAGCTTCAAGAGAGCTACTTTCTCCCCACTCACTCCATAGTTCCTTTTAGTATCTTTGGGTTTTTTTCTTTTCTTTTTTATAAAAAAAAAGACTGCAACCAGCCACCTGAGTGAACAGGAGATGAAGACTCTTAAGATTTTTAATTCGCTAGCATCTCAAGCGCACATGAACTGAAAACTTTATCTGGATTGCAACTAGACTCCAGTGAGGACCAGCCAAGGTCAAAAGCTGCTTTCTGCAGGTTGTGGCAACTTATTTACAGTGCTTTATGTTACCTGCTAATTTTAACACAGCCTACTGCAGGCACAGCTTAAGACTGATAAATAAGACTGATAAATTTGGTGTTTTGTCACAATTACTGCTTTAATACCTTCCCAATCATCAGCAACAGGGCTACTGTAAACAGACCCCCAGCATTTCTTTTGTCTCACTAGTACTTTAAGTAAAATTGCACAACCTAATCATTAAAATCCAAGCAATTAGTCACTAGTCACTACTGCAAACAGTGGTGGAAGCCTTATAAATGTCAAGCAGTCAGAAGAACTTGTCAGAAATCTCAGAGACAACTTGAGGTCCAACAGAAATGTAATCACTACTACAAATTAAAAGACAGCTGAGTCACCTCTCTGCTTGGTTTTATTACGAGCACTTCAGACAAACTGCATCGGGAAAAATTCTACTCATTAGCAACAGATTAAATTTTTCATTTAACTTCTTTTAATAAAAATCAATGCAATTTAGCTGCAAGCACTAATAATTTTATTAGGAATAAAATAGTGTTAAGGTAGCATCTCAAAATATGCATAGAATAACACAAATTGGTTAGCAAAATTAGTCCCAAAACACACTTTTTATATTAAACCTTAATTTCACTACACAAATGAAAATATTAAAAAAAAACCACCTTAGAAATAGTGATTTAAACTTAAAATAAAACAGAAGAAACAGCTCCTAAAATGAGAGACAAGTATTTTCCTGAACCGCACACAGGGAAGTCTCAGACAAGATATGCATGAAAAGTTATCTGAATTTTTAGGCTCTTTCAGGATTTTGCTGTATTGTACAGCATTTTTATGCTACTAAATTTTCATTTGAATCTATTTTTGCCTTTTTCACCCCCCTCAATTTTGCCAAAGCACAGTCTCAATATACAAAAAATACCAACACAAGATGTGAACTATTTTCTTGAAATTTCTCATCCATATCTAGATTGAGCATTTCAATGTTACTACCATCACACAGTCCTAACTAGTTTTCCTGTTAGTAAAAAGAGAAGTGAAAACTTACTAATATAGTCCTACTGCTAAGTCACATATCAAATTCACAACCCCGTGCTAATCATTTTGAATGCTAACACACTTAAAACACATATAATTACTTTTTAAAATCACTAATCTAATACCCATGTTTGGTATATGCAGACTAATGGTACTTAATTCCTGACTCCATGAAACGTTACATTAACTATAAATGCCAACACATTAACATACATCACCATTAAAATGTGCATCATCCTTATAGAATAATAGGACAGATTATCAACTAATCATTAAGAATAGAGAAGTTATGTAACTCAGAACATATAATTTATGTGTCACCTAAACAAGCACCAAACGTGCAGCAGTGGTTAAAAGACTAGAAGTTTTGCTTCTACCTCCAACTGCCACTAATTAATCACCTGCACTTGCAGAAATAACTTATGATTCGTTTTCTATGTAATTTTTCACGTTTATGTTGTCTAATATTCTGTGAAATACCCAGCAGCTTAAGATGAATTCCCTGCTAAACTTAAACCAAATAGTCTTATGCATGTAATGAAAACAGTCACACTTTGGAAATGCTAAAAAGGTCAGGACCCTAGCCACATTTCATACTGTGTAGATAAGAAAGTTTACTTAATTAAAAAGTTATTTTTTTTAAATGCATTACTTCACTGCAAAGTATTTAAAATACAACAGCTCATCTGTTCTGAATATAATAATTCATCTGAATGTTGCTCCGAAGTCGATTTGAACTACCTAGTTGTTTGCAGCAAGATACTGTTTTGCTGGTAACACCAAAGATGTTTAAGTTACTCCGGTT
This sequence comes from Pterocles gutturalis, assembly GCF_000699245.1. Taxonomy (NCBI): domain Eukaryota; kingdom Metazoa; phylum Chordata; class Aves; order Pterocliformes; family Pteroclidae; genus Pterocles; species Pterocles gutturalis. The sequence continues at coordinate 31,525 of NW_010105265.1, read as the reverse complement.
ATGGTATGACAGGATATCTAGAAATGCCATTTGACAGCTTCAACTCTGAAGCTGCCAAGGCAGCTTTGAATAACAGTTAAGCAACTTCAGACACAAAATACATAAAACATTCTGAATGTAAGGAGAAGCAGCTCTCCTCTTCCTGCACCACAGTTGATACAGATCCCAGAAAAATCTGAATTTATTAAGACACAAGTAATTCCCATCTTTTATTTAACTAATTTCTGTATTATTCTCCAGCTAAAGATCATTAGCCTTTTACTAGCCATGAATTCTTGCTAACTTCTGCAACTCTGAAAAAAAACCTTTTTACACCTCCATAACAAATATTTCACACTTCCCATTTAGGGGAAAAATCTGACCCAAAACCCTTGAACAGGTCAACCCTCACCACTGCTTTGAACAGACACTCGTATGCAGTCCAAGGACTCTATTTAGCCAAATCATTTTACAGTTAATTTTCTATTTATGGTGCAGACACACATGAACAACTTATAGTAGTTTAAAATTACATCTCTAAGTGGCTGTTATTTTGATATACACATTGTTAACCATCCTGACAGAGGAGGGACAAAACACATTAACTGCTCTCTTCCACTTAGATTTGGAAAGCTGGATGATGCATTGCCATAAAAGGACAACAGGTACAAACAACTGAAAGAATTTTAATGGCTCAAGAAAGCAAATCAGAATTACTGAAAAGTAAATTACACTTTTGCACTACACATTCAATCACCTTCACTGCCACAAATACCGTTTTTTGCTGTTTGTTAGAAGTGACTGAAAGTGGCATAAGCCAGGCACACACAAAGAAGTGCTGAAATTTTTCCACCTTAAGAGATCTGACCAGACAGGGAAGGAAGAGAACTAACTTTCTTTTCTGTGTTCACAGAAATCTATTGTGTGGATTCTAAATACACTGAAACTGCCAGTGGCCCAGAAAGTTCCTGCGCAACAAACAGCTGGAGGCTGAGAGAAATTATGTTATAAATATATATTAACCCTGCTTTAAGGCTGTCTTAGCCATCTGCTTTTGACCACTGTCGAGAAGGAATACAGGCTATTTCACACTCACAGTGTACAGCTACTTTCCACTTTCTCCCGTTACCAGAATGGAAATCCAAACTCATTTGAGTCACAAGGGAGCCACTGACAATGCTGCTTGTGTGCATAATTTTTCCAAATTTCTCAGGATTATTAAAATCGTTAGATATCTGACAGACCACCAAACCATCAAAATATCCATGCACCTCTGGGGCAGAACCTGGGCTTTTCTTGCTTGCATACATTACAGCTTGCCCTCAACCAAAAAACTCAAATGCCACAGGAAAGTTATTTACCTAGGCATCACATGTGGAAACTCAGCATCTGTTGAAACCTACCAGTAAGATTTCAGAGTACTTCTATAACATTTCTTAGCAACCTAATTCTACACAAGCTTACTGCATCTGTAGACAACTATTACATTCTCCCTTATTCATAATACACTGTCTTGTCTACAATTCAAATGTCTTGGTGAACAGACTTTTAAAAAGTGACAGGAAATGTTGACATGCTTTTAATGTTGCTTTTGCCCTCAAGGGAACTGATATTGCACAATCCCTTTTTGCAGAGTTCAAGTGTCCTTAGTTGTCCACACAGTGTCTTATCTACTGTAATGACGAAGACCATTACTACTACTGTTAGTGTGCAGAATAAAAAACCAAAAGTCTTTTCCACAAACCCCATCTCCACAGCCAATGAGAAAATAAAAAAATCTGAGGAACTGAAACAAATTCATAGCCATCTATTTCACAAACTGAAAACAAAATTGTCCTTGTAGGGTCATGCAAACATATGAAGTCAACAAGACCAGTGAGTTTCACATCGTTCAATGACTCAGCCAAACTAATCAGACTACAAACGATTTGGAAGGGTAAAGCAAGCTTTCACTGTCCACAGCTCAAATTTCTCCCCAAATACCTCTCAGGCTGCCTTAAGACAGTTAAGATTGAAAATGTTTATCAACACTGCTGCACCTACAAGACTTTAAGTGCCTGACTTTGTAGAAGTCTAACATGCCACACTGACATAGACTACAACCTCTCTCAACAACTCTGTAAAACCGATACTAAATAGAAAGAGATCAAAAGGCAATATTCCGAAAAGGCAGAAACCCCTCAAACTGTGTGCCAATAGTACACCTGCATGAGAAAAGACACCTTGTAAGCAAAGCTACAAAGCAATGTTCCTGACTCACTCTGTCTCCAAAATCCTATGGGACTACACCATGTCAGCTCCCAAATGCAGAACTGCTTTTAAAAAATTTTTAAGTGGGTATTATTGGCTTTTTTTTGTCTGTTTCACAAAGTATTATAATCTGCTGTAATCAACTGATGAAGAGACGCTACTGGTTAAGAAAACAGCTAATTAGAAAACATTTATGAAAAAGAAAGAACCTTTAAAATAATGGAAAAGATTAGTTTAAACTGAGTTTTACTTAAAACAGAAGCATTTCTTCCCTTAGAAATCAGAGACATATCTGTTCACTGCAATGACATTCTATGTCACTGCATTTACTCCACATGAACTGTACATATGAAAAGGCTGGATCAAAGGACTTTATGATAACAGTTCTTACAGATCTCAATTTGTCAGGTGACAGTATGTTCCAAGGGAAAGAAAATACAACATTATATGAACCTTCTCTTTTGTGCTTCAAAAGCACTTCGGTGTATTCTGAGATTAGTAAACAGAGCCATCCTTTCAGTTTGGTATCTCTATTTTAGCAGTCTTCACTATGGCTAAGTAGGTTTAAAATAAGTAATCCATCTTGCCTCTTTTGTCATGGTTTAAGTCCAGCCAGTAGTAAGCACCACACACAGTTGCTCGCTTACTCTTCCTCCCCCCGCCTCCCCCTTTCCTCTACCCTGTGTTAGGATGGGGAGAAGAATCAGGAGAACAAAGGTAAAACTTCACACAGTTGTTCCAGGACAGGGAGAGAGTACTCACCAATTATAGAAACAGACAAAACAGATT
>NW_010105265.1:26600-28476 GCF_000699245.1 Pterocles gutturalis | reverse complement strand
CAAAAAAAAAATTTGTGGGGGGGGGGGGGGGGGGGGAATTTAATTTGTAACCAATCAAACCAAAATAGGATAATGAGAAACAAAACCACATCTTAAAAACACACCTCCCCCCCACCCCTCCCTTCTTCCTAGATTCAAAAAATTTGCTAATGATTTCTCTACCTCCTCCCACCCAACAGCACAAGTGGTTGGGAAATGGGGGTTGTGGTCAGTTCATTACACATTGTCTCTGCCACTCCTTCCTCTTCAGGGGAAGGACTCCTCACACTCTGTCTCTGTTCCAGTGTGGGGTCCCTCCCACAGGAGACAGTCCTCCACAAACTTCTCCAATGTGAGTCCCTCCCAAGGGCTGCGGTTCTCCACTAACTGCTCCAGCATGGGGTCCTCCAGAGGCTGCAGGTGGATATCTGCTCTACTGCTGACCTCCATGGGCTGCAGGGGGACAGCCCACCATCTCACCACAGGCTGCAGGGTGATGAGTGCTCCAGTGCATCTGCTCCCCTCTTTTCAGATACCAAAGTCAGTGAAGAGTTGTTACTTTCACATCCCACTCCTCTCCCCCCTGCAGGATTTTTTGCTGGCTCCTGAAGAGCTCCTAGCTCTTGGGCTGGGGCTGCAGTGGGGGCTAGGGCCGGGCCACCTGCTCCGTATGCTGCACTGCTCTTAAATATGTTATTCACAGAGGCACTGATCCACCATCACATATTGGCTCAGACTTGGCCAGAGGCAGGTCCAAACCTGGAGCTGGGGAAGCTTCTAGCAGCTCCTCACAGGAGCCATGCCTGTAGCCCCTTACCCCACTACCAAAACCCCAACACACAAACCTGATACACCTCTGCAGAAAACAGTACAGCCTGCTGGCAAAATCTTGCACTTGATCCTGTATTTCTTTAAAAATGCCCAAGAAGCGAAGTTATCCACAGCATTCCTTTACAACAGTTCAGGTATCACCGTCTGTTTAATTCCACATTCTTTTTTGTAAAGTCCTTAATTTTAGCTTGTTTATAACTGCTGTTTGATAAATCCAGCAGACCCTGATAACATACTCTACTGGTTTTGGCTGGGAGAGAGCTAAATTTCTACATAGTAGCTTATATGGGGCTGTGTTTTAGATTTGTGCTAGAAGCAGTCTTGATAACACACTGATGTTTAGTTATTGCTGAGCAGTGCTTACACAATGTCAAGGCCTTTTCTGCTTCTCACATCACCCCCCAGCTAGTAAGCTGGGGGAGCATAAGAAGTTGGCAGGGGACACAGCTGGGAGAGCTGACCCGAAATGACCAGAAGAATATGACATCAGGCTCAGCAATAAGACTGAGGGAGGGGTATGGGAAGATTGTGGAGGTTGTCAGGGGCTGGGCATCAGTTGGTCCAGTGAAAAACTTTTTGTTTTGCATCGCTTGTTTTTTCTTGGTGCATTGGGTTTGTGGGGCAGGGGGAGAGGCTACAGGGGTGGCTCCTTGGGGAAGCTGCTAGAAGCTTCCCTGGTTCCAACTCAGATTCATGTCTGGCAAAGGCTGAGCCAATCAGGGACAGTGGTAGCACATCTGTGAGAACTTATTTAAGAAAGTGAAAAAAACCTGCTGGGAACCTGCAGCAGAGAAAGGAGTGGGATGGGAGAGAAACAACTATGCAGACACCAAGGTCAGCAAAGAAAGGAGAGGGAGGAGGTGTGCTGGAGTAGAGATTCCCCTGCAGCCTGTGGTGAGATGGCGGGCTGTCCTCCTGCAGCCCATGGAGGCCAGCAGTGGAGCAGATATCCCCCCGCAGCCTGTGGAGGACCCCATACTGGGGCAGGTGGCTGTGCCTGAAGGATGCCACGACTCTGTGGGAAGCCCACGCTGGAACAGTGTTCCTGAACGACTGCACCCTCCCC
>NW_010105265.1:25833-26589 GCF_000699245.1 Pterocles gutturalis | reverse complement strand
CCCAAAGGGACCCATGCTGGAGCATTCTGTGAAGAACTGCAGCTGTTGGGAAGGACTCACATGAGAGAAGTTCATGGAAGACTGTCTCCCAGTCTTCCCCCATGGGGAGGGACCCCACACTGGAAATGAGGAGTCCTCCCGCTGAGGAGGAAGAAACAGCAGAAATAATGTGTGATGAACTGACCACAACTCCCATTCCTCACCCCCTGCACTGCTGAGGTAGAAAAACTGGAAGCAAAGTTGAGCCTGGGAAGCAAGTAGAGGTGGGGGTCAAAGGTGGTTTTAAGATTTGGTTTTGTTTCTCGCTATCCTACTCTGATTTGATTGGTAACAAATTAAACTGATTTTTTTTTTCCCCAAGTTGAGTCTGTTTTGCCCATGACCATAATTGGTGAGTGATCCCGCCCTGTCCTTGTCGCAACACACCAGCTTTTCCTTACATTTTCTCCTCCCCATCCCACCAGGGGGGAGTGAGCAAGTTTACCAGCTGGGCCTAAACCACAACACCTGGGTTTTATTTTCCTGGTCTTTGTTTTTTTTGGTTTTTTTTAATTCTTAAACTGTTTTATCTCAACACACGTGTTTTCTCACTTTTACCTTTCTGATCCTCCTCCTCTATCTCACTATGGGGAGAGAGTGAACTAGTGGCTGTGCGGTGCTTAGCTCCTGGCTGGGGTTCAACCACAAACTGTAATTATAGCTCTTTGCTACAAGGCCTTGAAATTTTGAAATTCAAAGTTAAACTCACACACGGGG